>NC_071266.1:21598665-21898665 GCF_023375685.1 Ictalurus furcatus
GAGAGAGAGGGATAGAGAGACAGACACCGTGAGAGAGAGAGAGGGATAGAGAGACAGACAGCGTGAGAGAGAGGGATAGAGAGAGAGAGAGAGAGAGACGGCGTGAGGGAGGGGGAGAGAGAGAGAGAGAGACGGCGTGAGGGAGGGGGAGAGAGAGAGAGAGAGACGGCGTGAGGGGGAGAGAGAGAGGCGGCGTGAGAGACGGTGAAAGAGGGATAGAGAGACAGACCGCGTGAGAGAGAGGGATAGAGAGACAGACACCGTGAGAGAGAGAGAGGGATAGAGAGACAGACACCGTGAGAGAGAGAGAGGGATAGAGAGACAGACACCGTGAGAGAGAGAGAGGGATAGAGAGACAGACACCGTGAGAGAGAGAGAGGGATAGAGAGACAGACACCGTGAGAGAGAGAGAGGGATAGAGAGACAGACACCGTGAGAGAGAGAGAGGGATAGAGAGACAGACACCGTGAGAGAGAGAGAGGGGGATAGAGAGACAGACACCGTGAGAGAGAGAGAGGGATAGAGAGACAGACACCGTGAGAGAGAGAGAGGGATAGAGAGACAGACACCGTGAGAGAGAGACGGCGTGAGGGAGAGGGAGAGAGACACGGCGTGAGGGAGAGAGAGACACGGCATGAGGGAGAGAGAGACGGCGTGAAGGAGAGAGAGACACGGCGTGAGGGAGAGAGAGACGGCGTGAAGGAGAGAGAGACACGGCGTGAGGGAGAGAGAGACGGCGAGAGGGAGAGGGAGAGAGAGACGGGGAGCGGGAGAGAGCGATGGCGTGAAGGAGAGGGAGAGAGGGATAGAGAGATGGACAGCGTGATGGAGAGACAAACAGCGTGAGAGAGAGGGATAGAGAGTGATGGGGAGAGAGAAAGAGAGACAGACAGCATGAGCGAGAGACAGTGTGAGAGAGACATAATATGAGCAAGAGAGAGAGACAAAGCATGAGAGACAGAATATGAGAGAGAGACAGCAATAGACAGAGGGAGACGAGAGTGAGACAGACACAGAGAACTTGATCCCTGAGGGTCACAGCAGCCGACAATTACAGACGTAACACACGACATTACACACCAAATACTAACAAGACACACTTCTCTGTAAGTCAGTGAGTACGGTGTAATGTGGAATAAAGTGTCCAGATAATGAAGTGAACACACACACACACACACACACACACACACACACACACACACACACACACTGCTGCTTGAAGTTTGCCTTAATAAAGTGAAGGGGACACGAAGCACGTGCTGACAGGATCTGCTGATAACAGCTGCAGACTGTGGGACTGTGAGACGGGTTAGTGACTGTTCTACTTCTACTACTAACTCCGTGATCACACTACACGCTCGAATATCATTAACGTGTGTGTACCGTACGTATACGCATGCACCATCCACTTTATCAGAACACCTGCACATCCATGCAATTATCCAAGCAGCCGATAACGTAGCAGCAGCACAACACACAAACTCATGCGGGTACAGCTCAAGCACTTCAGTTCACATCAAACATCAGGCTATAGTGAGCTCCTGATGTCACCTGGTCGCTTTACAATCCTCAGCTGTCCAGTTTCATTGAACCTTGTGGGATTCTGTTGGGCATCAGCCTCGATGTTCGGCCGTGTTGTGCGTTCTGAGATGCTCTTCAGCTCACCGTGGCTGTAAAGAGTGGTTACGTGAGTTACCCTAGTATTCCTGTCAGCTCGAACCCAGTCCAGCCCGGCACAAACATCACGTTCTACACGAGTAATGCACTTAACCAGCTAGCTTATATCATAATAGCTACGGTTTTATTTATTTTATTTTTTTAGCTGCGTTAATTACTGTGTTTGTCGCAAACCCTGGCAGCACACTGGAGCTTTCATTGGCTAAGAAGTTTGCTTTGTCCGACCCTGATAGAATATTTCATTCAAAACGAATTGCCTGCTGGGAAACGCTCACGAGTAAGGTCGCTGCGTTTCTCCTCAGGTAAACAGCTGGCCGTGCTCGATACCAACTCGGCAGTGAGGACGTGTGGCTTTGACTTCAGCGGGAACATCATCATGTTCTCCACGGACAAACAGATGGGCTACCAGTGCTACCTGAACTTCTTTGATCTGCGAGACCCCCAACAGATCGGTAAGCTTTAACAGGAGCAGTTATGAATCAACGGGTATTGAACCCAAATTTGTGAGGACCCAGCTACCTAAAGGTCTGGATAATCATCTAGCATAACTGAATGGTGATAACCTTTACTCTTTAAAGTGCACCTGTTATGGTTTTGAATCGTGCCTAATTTTATTTTTTTTTCCCACCATCACAAACGACTCGTTCAAGGATCCGTTCACTCTAAACTCCTCCTTTCAGAGAGCATACTCTGCTCTGATTGGTCATATGTCACAGTCTGTTGGGATTGGTCTACCGCTTCCAGTGCGTGTCGGAAAGGAAACGCCCACTACCATATCCGAGTTTACCTTATCCATAATAGTTTCGCTTTTAACTAGTGCCACTGTGTGTGTGTAAATATCTATCTATCTATCTATCTATCTCTCTCTCTATATATATAGAGAGAGAGAAAGAGAGGGAGAGATATCCAAATAGTAATATAAATTCACTATTAATAAATATTAAGTTAAATAAAAGAAATATCTAAACTGAGCCAAAAAACATACTCCAATTTAAAACAGACATCCAAAATTAATCAAAAACACTTCAAATAACATGATAAAATCGGTCAGTGACAGTTTTTATTTCGCCTCTAGAGGCCGCTCTCGTACTGTATAATGACAGCGGACCCTTCTCAGCCGCTCCCGCACGGACACATCTGGGAAAAACTATCGATCAGTGTGGATTTTTGCTGATAAATGATAAATCCGCCAATCAGTTATCGCTGCTGATTAATCTGGAAAACCGATCACTCATTCAACCTCTAATGTCAAGAGATCAGATACTTTGTGCTAACAGTCATTAACGGTGTTTTTCATTTTTCTCAGAGGACAACCAGTCGTATCTCTCCGTGCCGTGCAGCGAGTCAAAGATCACGAGTGCGGTTTGGGGGCCGCTCGGAGAGTTTGTCATCGCAGGACATGAAAATGGAGAAATCAACCAGTTTAGCGCCAAGGTGCATTTCCCCACATCCACTGTTTTAATATACGTGTATTTGTAGCCCACATCTAGTCGCCAACGGTCGCTGTCGCTCACGTCGAAAATGAACGACCTTTGATCGCTGTTTGTGTGAACGTAGCTTTAAACAGAATGTTTTATCACCACATGTCTGCTGTGAGGTTTCAGAATGTTGCAGTAACCGTGTGTGTGTGTGTGTGTGTGTGTGTGTGTGTGTGTGTGTAGTCTGGGGATATCCTGACTACAGTGAAGGAGCACACGAAGCAAATCAACGACATCCAGTCCTCTGTAGACCTCACGATGGTCATCACAGCATCTAAAGACTGCGCTGCTAAGGTTTGTATCATATCCGTTAAAGAACAGAGAAAAGCCTTCAGTACGGTCGCTTGATGAATCCGTCTGGTTTCAGTTGCCCTGGAATTTCCAGGTCTTTCTGAAGCAGTTATTTAGCAGAAAGCCTTTGTGCACGTCATCAATAGCTGTGTGGAGATTTTTTCCTGGTTAAATAAATGTTTCCATTCACCTTTTTTTTTTTGAATATCACGTAATAAAACCCCAGATGGAAACACCAGATGTGAATAAAATCTCCAAAATGTGTAATCGGTGTATTCACGAGTGTGGAGCAGCGAAGTACATTTACGGCATTTGGCAGCTACATTTTGAATCACAACCAACATTTTTTTGTTTGTTTCTGGTTGATTAGTTATGTATATTGTGTACATTATGTATATTAGATCTGTTGCTTCTTCGCAGCTCTTCGATTCGTCGTCATTAGAACACATTAAAAGCTTCAAGACCGAGCGACCCGTGAACTCTGCTGCCATCTCGCCCATCATGGACCACGTGAGTCATTTGAAATCTAGCGTGTACCTCAGAAATCACAAATAATCCTCGAGGATATTGTGCGTTTCTCATTATAACTTAAAAAAACAAACAAAAAAAACCCATTCCCTCTAATATGCCTTGAGTTACACATCAGCTCTAGGAGAATGAAGGAACATGGGTTTTCTGTAATACGCAGTGTCCGTCAATCAGGAGTCTCGATTTTTAGTCTGTCAGCGTGAACTGTGTGTGGATCGTGCTTTAGTTCTGTAGAATTAAAAGCCGATCATGTCATGAAATGTGTGTTCAGGTAATACTGACTGCTCTTCCTGTTGTGCTTGTGTCCAGGTGGTCATGGGAGGAGGTCAGGAAGCCATGGAGGTCACAACCACTTCCACTAGGATTGGCAAATTTGAAGCCAGGTTGGTACACACACACACACACACAGGCGCACATACACACATACGTTAGCTGTAATCTTAGCCTAGTTATTTAAGGTCTTTGATAAACACTTTACTGATCTGAGCGAGGCACATCAAGTTACACATAATATCAAACAGTATGTGATTAAAATAATGAATAGGTATGGAGGGAGCACGGTGCTGTAGTGGTTAGCACGTTCGCCTCATACTTCCATGATTGGGGGTTAGAATCCCGCCTCCACACTGTGTGTGTGAGCGTGGAGTTTGCATGTTCTCCGCGTGCTTTAGGGGCTTCTCCCGGGGACTCCAGTTTCCTCCCCGAGTCCTTTGTAGGCAGATTGGCATGTCCAAGAGTGTCCGTAGTCTATGAATGGGTGTGTGATTGTGCCCTGAGATGTATGTGTACCTCGCTTGGCACCCCTGGGATCGGCCCTAATTCTAGATTCCCTGTGACCCAGTAAGGATAAGCGGTACAGAAGATGGATGGATGGAATAGTCAACGTGAGTGTAATGCAGTGAAAGTCATCAGTGAGCTCAGATCGCAGGACTTCCAGGAAGCCCATCCGCATCCTACACTGAATAATGAATTGCTTTATGTGGCTGGTCTATAAAAAGTCACTAGACAGTGGAAAAAGCCACAAGGACACCTACATGGTGAAATCCAGAATTGATGAATATGCAAATGAGCGCACCAGTTGTCCACATGACCACGCCTCCCTGCTGACAAATAACAAAACACAAACAACTTCTACATGCATTTGTGTTATTGAACCGACTCGAATGTTCTCTGATCATTCATTGATACGTTTTTCTTATATCCGTATGCACTGGGAATATTTTCCTGTATATTTTTCTCTCTCTTCCCCTTACAGGTTTTTCCATGCAGCCTACGAAGAGGAGTTTGGAAGAGTGAAGGGTCACTTCGGCCCTATTAACTGTGTGGCCTTCCACCCAGACGGCAAAAGGTATTTATTCAATTTTATTTCTTCTTTCAAACACTTAGTTTATGGCACATGATTTAGGTGTCTTCAGTGAGAGTCACTTGAGTTAACAGTTCCTTGGGAAAAGACACACGGCCTCCAGTTTCTCAACAAGTCCACGCCCAGCTTTTGTAGAAATTTAAAAAATTATCTATTATTATCTACTAACTCAGTCATGATGTTTAATCTCGTTAAAAATGTCCACCATTTTAAAACTTTTTTTTTTGTTGTTGTTGCACAGTTACAGCAGCGGAGGCGAGGACGGCTACGTCAGAATTCACTACTTCGATCCTCATTACTTCGACTTTGAGCTCGAGGCCTAAAATCACAAGACATCATTCCTGTTCAGATCATGGGCTTCATCAGTCAGAAATACAGCCTGTTTTTTACTCAGTTTTAAAGAGGGGCTGGACTGTTCCCGAGTATTTAATAAATCATATTCTCAATAAACAGTTTGACATACTAAATGGGATTTTAGTAGTGTTTGGTTTTTCTGACAGGACTCTAATTGACTACGTTTACATGGACAGCGGAAATCTAATTACTGATCTTACTCTGAATACCACAGTATTCTGATTTAAGGTGTTTACATTAGTCGCTTATAGAATATTCTTTTCATGTTCAGGTTTTACATGTTATAGAACATAGATCGATTAACGTCACGTCATTACGTCCCTCCAGAATTTCACGTATCGACATACAGTTCGTCTTCGTTGTGGTACCATATACAGTTTTGGGTGTTTCATTTTTACGAAAGCTTCAAGTGCAGTTAATTATTTGTCATGCTGTACCTGCTTGAAGCCGTGGGCTGCGTCTGAAACCGCGTACTTACCTACACGTATCTCGCCTACTATATAGCAGGTAAGTACGCGGTTTGGGACGCAGCCGTGCTCTCTTGTTTGCCGTAAAACGGTTGAGCTCTGCCGTGTGTGATCGTGTCCTGTCGCAGAATGCGGTGAAAACTCCCACACGACATTAATAGTGTGATTAAGGTGTGTACATGTCTGTAATACACTTCCATAATGTGACTAAAATAGGAATACTCCACATGTCTTAATTCCATTTATGTTTACTTCGAGTATGACTTTAGCCGGATTAAGGTAATTAGAAATAGAGGTTTACATGCTAGCTTCTTAATCAGAGTATCGGGTTAATATCGGATTATTGCTGTCCATGTGAACGCACTGATTTGCTCTGTGTAGATGATTGGATTAGGTTTAGATGTAGTTACATTACATACAGTTAATCTGCAATTCAGAATAAGAAGCTGTTTATAATCCTGGAGCCTGACTTAAATGTGTTGTAAATGCTGCTTATTACGTGAGCAACACCAGTGAATAGAGGCTGGTTCTCACAAAGTCTTGCCAAATTACCCTGAAACAGCGAACTCGGAAGGACAGGAAGACGTACACCGCATCTTTGCGAGAACTGAGATGAGCTGTGAGCTTCCTGTTGCGCAATAGCCCAGCACAATTCAACTAGTGGGACAGGGTCCTCATCTCTTCAGTGCTCAAGTAATATGTTTCAGCTGGTTTATAGATTTACTGTGAACTGGCTGATTAACCAAATGTTAATTAAGCATGCTGTGATGTAGTAAGCTCAGTGTCTGCAACTGTGTTAACTAACTACAACCTCACATTAACTAAACACTAAGCTAATGATAGCTTAGTTTAATTAAAATACTTCTGAGGGATTAATTCGACTTTTGACCAACTCTCTCTCCCTATATATATATAAATACACACACACGGTCAGACGTTTGTGGACACTCGACTGAAATGTTTCTCATGATGTTAAAAACCTGATCTCAAGATGTATGATTAAATGTTTGAAATCGGTGTTGTAGACAAAAATAAATCGTGCCGACATATTCATTTCTTTCATTACAAAAAAATATTTTATTTACCAAAAAAAAAATAAATATATTTTTTTTCTTTTAATGGACCACCATATTCCGAAAAAGCACTCAATAAGAGTCCAGCGTAGGTGTTAACTCCTTTTAATACCGTTTAAAAATCATCTCAGGGGAATTCCCCAAGAAATCAGTTGCGAAAACACCAAGAATACATTTCTGGAAATTCTAGGCAAAAAGGGTGTCTACTTTGAAGATGCTAAAATATTAAATTATTTTGATTTAGTTAATCACAAGATAATTCCTATAGCTCTATTTGTATTATTTTAGAGTTTTGATTACTTTGTTATTCTAAAATAGAAGCGTGTCTAATAAATAAATAAATATAAAATAATTCTTATTCTAAATCATCATATTTTGATTTATTTAGATTGTCATTAAAGACACCACAGGGTAACACGACAGGTATGGGTCAGTCCTCCATCATCCGCTATTGCTTTGCCACATTGAGGCTTATTTGGTGCTCATCTAATCAGTGTGGTGATAGCGTGCCCCACAAATGTTTCTATTTATTTCTTCCACAGAAATCTATGCTTTCAGCACTCTGTGTAAAACCTAATCACAGGGAAAACGTGTGATTGTTGTGGCCAAAAACGCTTGAATTTGCTGCCATTGCCATGAACGCAGGTGGTGATGTCACGTGACACGGTCATTTTGAAAAAGCCCAAGCTCCTTTGACTATTCTGGAGTTTGAATTTGCGTTCATTTCTGCGATCATGCTCAGAAACAAAAGCGAAATCCTTCCCGGAACTAAATGAATGATTTAATATGGTAGTCTAGTTTTCTTTATGAACTCATCCTGTGCTTTGAGTAAAATTCATTCACAACATTAAAGTGTATTTAGACACCGTTGTGCACGTAACTGCAAAGAAGCCTGCACCTGCTATAAAAAGACTGCCTGATTGACGCAGCGTATTGCTATCCTTTCAGCATTAGTGCTTCGCTGAGCTTTTCATTCGACTGGAACACAATTATCTCCTCACATTTAAAACACACCATGTCAAGGAAAAGCCTCGAGCCCTAACGTGAAGCTTAAACATTGATAGAAACTTCAGTTCCGGCTCATTTCCCCTGTTCAGTAATTCAGTAGGACAGGATTTTGATGAGGTGCTGAGACAGCAGGATCAGAGATGCGCTTAAATTGCTTCCAATCATGGAGCCATGGATAGAGCTGTTCATGTTATTTTGGGTCAAACTGATTTTTTTTTTTTTTTAACCTTTTAAGTGAACTTAAACTGGCTTGGTAGTCATTAGACTATAAACTGATGTCTTATTTAATAATACTTGCGCATTCAGTAACTGAAAGCTTTTAAAAGAATGGAGAGAGCATGTTCTCTTTTATTTACTTTACCAAAAAAAAAGCGCATATAATATAGACAATTCAAAACCACAGAACCGTGGAACTCCTAAAACTGCTATTTCTGGCCCTGTGAGCCATAAAACACAGACACGTCATTAAAACAAACAATTTTCTCTCTTAAAAATGAGGTAAAGGACACTGAGCCAGTGAGCAGCATCCAGAAAAGACAAAACCTAATAATACGGGAAACGATTGTATGTGTGTGTGTGTGTTTTCAAGTCCATGATTCCAAATAAGTTAGAGGTGAAGCTGTTCAGGTGAAGCACAGCTAATAACCATCTCTACTGCTTCTGGTCCTGTTCGAGGTGCTACTGTAAATTTCTACCTAATAAAAATAAAATAATGCAAAGATTCATAGCAAAAAAAAAAAAAAAAAAAAAAAAAAAGGAAAAAGAAAACGAGGGGGTGGGTGGGGAGGGGTTGCGATAAGGAAAGGATACATCTTACATTTCGACACGTGTAATGCAAAAAATCTATACCGCCCAATAAGAATACAAATAGTAAAAGGAGTCTTAGAAAATAATTTACAGTCTTTAGCTTGGACGCTAACATCAACAACGTGTGTGTGTGTGTGTGTGTGGGACAACTCAAGTTCAGTTCGTGCGTCTGTTTGGACTCGAGTGCTCAGGTTGTTTTCAGCTCTTCTTTTGGCCTTCAGAAACAGAAAAGGAGCATTAGTAATGTCAGAGAACACCACATTTAATAATAATAATTTAAAAAAAAGTTCACTTTTTCACCCCCTCACATCTGAGAAACCCTACATTCAATTCAATTTTATTTGTATAGCGCTTTTTACAACGGACACTGTCTCAAAGCAGCTTTACAGAAACATATAAACACAGGATATGGATTTGTGAATTTCTCCCTATTGAGCGAGATGGTGGTGAGGGAAAAACGCCCCAAGATGTTAAGAGGAAGAAACCTTGAGAGGAGCTAGACTCAGAAGGGAACCCGTCCTCATCTGGGTAACAACATGAATAACAATATTGGTTAATATTTAACCAATGAGAAGTGGTAGCAAGTAGCTGTATATTAGCTTCTGAAGCCAGCTGGAGAAACACTCAGTGAAATTTGGTTGTTGGATTTATAAAGTACATGCCAGGCTTTGTTCTAGCTCACCACCAGAGCCACTAACCATCACTGCTTCTTCCTAACAAGCTGAACTTTTCCTCATGATCTCTTGATTCCTATTTCCCCGTGTCATTTATAACAGGAGAAGATGAAACCGTAGTTATTATTTTTTTGCAGGTAGGAACTAAAGCTGCGAGTGGGGGACCTGAAGAAACGTCGGAACACACGCGCGCACACACACGACTGGTCCGAAGAATCAAATCGAGTCAATCGTTTCAATTATAGTTTCTTGTTTAAACTGCATAGCATTGGTAAAATGTTATCTGATGCACTTTGGCACTTTGTTACTTCACAGTGTGAACGTCTTAAAACATGACAATGAAAAATAACCCGGTAAACATACCGAGTACTTCAACACACTCACCCTTTTGTGTCCATTTTCTCTTCTGGGGTTTTCTCTTCCTCCTTCACATCTGCAGGAATGCGAAACATCAATCAGTTCATGAAAAATGCCTTCATCACCCCCCCCCCATTTCAATTAATCTTTAATAACAGTTTTTCCTGGTAAAAGTCGTGGTGGATCTGGAGTCTCTCAAGAATGCTGGGCGAGAGCTGGGATCACACAATTTAGAGACACTAATCCACCTACTTGCTATGGTTTAGGGGTCAGTGAGAGGAAAACCATGTGGACACGGAGAGAGCATGTGACTCATGGCGATGACACCAACGAGTGAACCGAGCTGTGAGGCGGGGACACTACCTTCTGCACCACTCTGACGTTCTTAGTGTATACACTGTCCGTTACGAAAGAACAGCTTCTTGAGCAGAGACATGGCACTGGAAGGACCTGGGATGCACCGAAATTTCTGTTGCTAAATTAACGTTTTTTGGCCAAAAGAGAAAACAAAAAACAAAATATGAGCTGAAAATGTTAGCCGCCATGCCCCGCCCCTCAGTGCTCAGATTTCACTCTATCTAACCGACGGTTATCACGGTGCTACCCGGCAAACAAGTATCTGCAGTGTTTGTTCTGCAGAAATGTCAAGAGGGGGGCACAGTGCAGAAGATCTTTTCCACGACAGGTGTGATACACCACCTGGAAACACGACATCCCATTCAACATGCAGAGTACAGCAAAGCAACAACAGAATAGAGGCCCTCTGCCAATCTGCGTTCTGCCCATTTTCATTAAAATGATTATGTAGCACATTTAAACTGTGTATTTGCAGGATGCTAGCCTAGAGCTGCTAAGTTCATTACTTGACTACTGTTTTGCATAATAGGTAACGTCACATTATTCGGATAATTGGATTTAAAAAAAAATAATAATAAATTTGTTTGTTACAGAACTGAATGATGAATATATTTAATATTGTTTTTTGTTTTGGTGTGTTCATTTCCATAAACATGAAATAATTTTACTGGTTTGTAATTTTCCAATTCAGATTCATGAAATGAATATAAGGTCTAACAATTATACCAAAAAAAAAATTATTTTATTTATTATTAATAATAAAATTTATTTTTTAAATTCATTTCCGGCCACGGTCATCCTGAATGTTCGGTTTATAAGAATTTAATGTGGGTTGGTCACTTAACATGGAATAAGCTTCGATCACTTCCTGTGGCAACTTCCTGTGCAGCTTAATAACAAGATCTGTGACGTTCCTCACGTTAATAACTACAATACGGCGCTTAGTTAGGTCGACCGCGAGAGCTAAAATCACTGCAGGCTTCGAGACAATTTGAGTCCTATATGTGCACGTGCAAAATTTCCAAATCCAAATTGTAAAAACAATCATTTGTGAATCCCCGCCCGGTGCGCCGAGTTCCCTAGGAAAGGCTCCAGGTTCCCTGCGACCCTGTGTAGGATTAAGCGGATGGATAAATATACACAGGCAGACCCACGTGTGTGTGTGTGTGTGTGTGTGTGTGTGTGTGTGAGAGAGAGATAGTCAGATGTCCAGAAACCTTTTGGCCATGTATTGTGAAGTTCAGTCCTAAACTGTTTTCAGAATGCTGAAGAAGTGTTGCTCGCTGTACCTGTGCGCTCACCTTTCTTCTCTTCCCCATCTTTCTCCTCCTCGGTCTTCACTCTCTTGACCTTCTTGTAGTTGGCTGCGTTTCTGCGGCCGCCTTGTCCTTCGTCCTCGGAATCGGAGAACTCCTCGTCGCAGGCTATCCGCTTATCATGGGCACGGACTGGCAAAGAAAAGTATTTTAATTAGTTTTAAATAAATCGCTCCTGATGTTAGACAGCAGAGTGGTGAATGACACCACTTTGGAAAATGAAGTCTTGGGAGGAGAAACACTTAGGTTTTGAGGTACAATTTCACGTGTGAGCAACTTGCATTCGTTTTCTCCTTTAAATTTGCTGCAGCGGCTTTGTTTACCGCCGAGCACATCCCCCCCCCCAGGCTACAGCAAATATTTATCAAACTCAGCGTTTAGGCTTGTTTGTTAACAAAAGGATAATGGAGATCATCCTGCTCTTTGTGCCATTTACCCTCTTTTCCTCACCATTCATGGAGGAACGAGGTTCATATTGGGTCCTAAAACTCCCAGTTCACATCCTTACGGGCTAAATGTTGGTTATTCAAGTCCACCTGTCCCTTCAAAAGCCCATATACCCATCCAAACGCTGTACACTACTACTCCAACATCAACATAACCATCACAAAACGTACTGAAATATTCAAAAGGAAGAGCAGGGTGCCAAGAAGAGTGCACAAAGGAAGAGACCAAGTATGTATCAAACATGCCCAAGGCACAGACAAAATTATTCCACTGCCCAAACAAATAAAACAAAACAAAAAACACTGATTTGACAGTGATAACTGCCTCATACTCTTATCAGGTCTTTGGGTTTGTTCTTATCTGCATCTGGACACTGTTGGACGTTAGATCAAATCAGGATCTTGAAGATTTTCAGCTATGCCTAAAACATTATATGCACCAAGAAATGTGGATTAAGAACCCACGAGCGTGCCTACGATTCAGCCTGATTTAATTATAGTGCTACCATTCACCATTAAAAAAATCAAAACAAATACCTCAAATGGACAAATATGACTAGAGGAACTGGTTTGAACAAAACCAATAATTGATTTAAAATGTTTCACATCTGAAAATAAGATGATTCTTTACTGAGAATTATGACGAATTAAATTAACAGAAAAAAAAAAAGAGTCTTAAAATTAATAAAATAAAAGGCTGAATTATCAGTGTAACCAGGTGTGTTAAGTTTGAGAGGAGAGCCACTGTAAAAAAACGAATAGGATACGCACTGGGGATGCGTTTGTCCGGGTCGTCCTCCTCGTCCCCGCTGTCCTCCTGCACAGCATCCTCTGGGATCGCCTGCATCTGCACTCCGGGAGCGTGAGGCAGCATGCGCAGGTTCTCAAACAGACGCTGCCTAAACACAGAGGACAGATCAAATCAGCATATCGTAACGGAGACCAAAATTCAAGCTCAAATACAAAAAGTCAAAAAGAAAAGAAGAAAAAAAAAAACCCATCAGCGATTGACACACTCACTTGATCTTTTCTAGGTAGTCGTTTGTGTTCTGGTTGGTCATGTTGGAGGGACTGATGTGAAGCTTGAAGTCAGGTCCGAAATATTCAAAGTAATCGTTGTATGGAAGCTCTGAAAATCAGGGGGGGGGGGGGGGGGGGGAGTTATCACCATGCTAGAACACGACTCTATAGAATAAAAGTCAAATAATTAAATTACGCTCTACTGTTAAATTAAATCAAGCCATTTATCTGATTTCCTGATGCTCCAAAGGAGCGATTGTAATATACGTGTCTATTCACCACGGAGAGACGCTGGAAGTATGTTTTAGGCATTACTGCATGTTCTATTTTTTTTTTTTAAACTTATGTACTATACAAGTCCTATTTGTATGCCACTTCAGTACAAAAGGTTTCAATTCCACCAAAAGACATTTACTGGTCAGGGGTCAAGCTTGTGTTAAATACTCTAAAATAATAATCTGTATCGGCCCAGTCTCTCTGGGATTTCACGATCGCAGAAAAAACTCCGCAATATTTGGAGGAGCTTGCAATTGTTCCAGAATTACCGCAGATTTGTGCCAAGATGCGTCACATGACATCATCGCAACGTACCTTCAGACAAAGCCCTCTTCGATTCGTGTGTGTCGAGCACGCGTACAACAAAAAGGTCTCATTTACCAACAAACATTGCTGAAAACTATTCTGTGCGATTGCGCCAATTCGAGTAGATATCTCTGCAAATTGCATTGCAACTTTTTCTAACGAACCTACTTTGTTCAGCCATGAGCAGTATTTTGCTTGAATTTCCTCATTTGTACGCCGCTTTGGATAAAAGCGTCTGCTAAATGAATATATGTAAATAATGCTAAATGCGTAAATAAATGTAAATATGGCCTAAAATACACATCACTGTACTTGAACACTTGAAGCATATTATAAATAGATCATTGATGCCAGCAGTTGAATTAACCTGTTCAAGTCCCACTGGAACATGAAAGCACCCAGTCCTTATACATTTAGGCTTGTGTTAGAACACTTATTTATTTCCACATTGTTCATCTTTTTCCTTGTGGCGCTAAACGATTACGTTATAAACTGAACATCTGGGGTTTATATTACTGTTAGTGAAATCACATTGTATTCAAAACATAGACTCAAAGCTGGATTATCCAGTACAAGGACATAAAATATAAAACTTGCCATTAGGAATAGTGCTATCCAGGGCCACGGCTGTCTCATAGGTCCAGCAGCGAGCCACGTTCCTGATGGTGTAGCCTCCTCCACCCAGCATGAGCAAGGGCAGGTTAAAACTCTTCATGTACTCCACACACTTCGCGTGACCTGAAGAGCACACAGGCTCACTGTTAACACACACAAACACTAAACAAATCACAGAACTCTCAAACAGTACATGGATATTACTCTCGGAGTGACCTTTGATGGTGAGGTTGAAGCAGCCCAGCCTGTCCCCAGACAGAGAGTCAGCACCACACTGAAGCACTACAGCACTCGGCTGGTACATCTCCATCACTTTGGCCATGATCTGAAAACACCACGTGCGTTTAATCGGTTAAGCGGGAGTCAAAATCCGAAAGCGACTACATTAAGGTCTCTTTACTGACGTACAGGTTTGAATATGGCTTCGTAAGACTCGTCATCGATCCCATCCCTGAGTGGGTAGTTCACGGCATAGTATTTGCCCTTTCCAGCACCGATGTCCTGCAAGAAACCGTACGTTAGCCTCGTCGATGCCAATCCAAGCATGTATTCACGAAAATAAACAAAAGACATCGCACAGAAAATGGCACCATATCAACAGTTACACGTTTTGTTAAACAAGACGTTATAAAAATTGCTTATTATTACACCTAGAGTACGTGGAGCATCCGCCGTACAGCTCCGTCTGAATTAGCCGTTACTATAGAAACGATAACGTATTAAAACGAGCGAGTTAGCGCAAATCTGTAATTTGCCTTGCAGCCAGCACTACAGCAAACAAATCATCTCCTCCTGATTTCAGAATTCAGCAACACTGTGGCACGAAGAGTATAGCTAAGGATTTAATCGGTTCAGTAGAAATAACCCGACGGATATAAAAATAAAACTTACTCTGAGGTCACCTGTGCCAGGAAAGTACTCTCCATACTTATGGAAAGACACGGTCATGACACGGTCTGTGGTGTAAAAGGCCTCCTCTACTCCGTCGCCGTGGTGGATGTCGATATCGATATACAGAACTCTTTGATGGTACCTGATAAAATCATATCAAGACAAAAAAAGTGTGTTGTTTTTTTTTTTAAGATCAGCTCAAAAGGATTTTAAAGATGCGTCAGTGAGAGACAACTAAAAGCATTTCAAAAAAATGAATCAGAAACAATAATGTAAATAGTCAATGAGCAATCATTAGTGCTCTTAGAGACGACCTTCTGAAATTTTGGCACATATTTATGTAAAAGATTGTCAGAACTGGTGAAAAATTTACATCTGACGGGGGTTCCAGAATTGAGTGTCGCAAAATGGCTCAATAGCCCCAACTACAAAATTTCACCGATGTGTGCCTCGCGCCACGTTTCACCTACATGTACAAAATTCGGTAATCATGTGTAAGATGCCAATACGTACAAAAACTTCTCTTGAACCCATGCCCTAAACTCAACAGGAAGTCAGCAATTTTGGCTTATCTCTTAAATTTTTGCCATTTCCAGGCCTCGTACTTTAACGAACTCCTCCTAGAGATTTCACCAGATCGGCATCATATTTGGTCAGTCTCATCTAAAGGCATAGGCAATGCTATATTACGAAGCTTTTGAGTTTTCGCTGCACGGCGTGGGTTTTTTCACAAATTTCGATGTTTCACCATGAAACAGGAAGTTGCTATAACTCAAACATAGAATGTCCAATCTGCTCAAAACTTAACATAATTTAATTTTCATTTATTACTACAACACAGGTGAAGTTTTATACGGAATCATGAAAACGTTCTTTTCTCTAATCTTACTTTTAATATCCACAACAATAAATTTATCAATACTTTTTAGTTTGAATTTTTTTTTTTTTTTTTTTTTTTTTTTTTAAACACTGACATCATACCGCCCACCCCTTAATTAACGCCGCCAAACTAGTCATTGTTATGTTAAGTTACGTTCTGCTTCAACACAGTACAGACTAAACGACAGCCTGGTTAAACTACAGGTTTTCTGCTGTTTATCTTGAGGAGCTGCAAGTAATAAGGATTTCAGCCGTCGCCACGCTGGAAGTGAAAACCCTGATACTGAACAGAGGACGCACTTGAGCAGTTCCAGGATGGCCAGCACGATGTCGTTGACGTAGCAGAAACCGGACGCCTCCGACTTCTTGGCGTGATGAAGACCGCCCGCCCAGTTAATGGCGATGTCTGTCTGCTGCTTGTTTAGTTTCACGGCACCCGCTGGACACAGAAACACAAGTCTTTAAATCATCTGCATCGGGTTTGTCATCTACTAGAAGTCAATTAGCCGGCAGCGCTTAGGAATCCTGTGAAAAGGAAATCCCGTCTGGATAAAAGCGCTTACCGACAGAGCCGCCTGTTGAAAGCTGACAGAACTCAAACAGGCCGTCGAACACGGGGCAATCTTCACCCACGTTAACTGAGGAAGGAATACAAATGAGCACATTACTAGCAAAAGGAATACACTGCAAAGGAAGTGAGGCTTGTTATCATCCAAGACGTTTCTGGCCTATTTTTAATAAATATTCAGTGAAATATCTGATGGGGTTTTTTTTTTCTATACAGTAATCACTTTCGCTCTGGTTAACTGGCATACAAGACTGATGATTAGTCACGAGCATCATCAACAAAAAGCCATTCACAGCTTACACACCAACACCTCATTAACCACCGTTCCAATTTCACACTTAGCATTAGCCATTAATAAGAGAAAACTGCTGAGAGGGTGTAGTTGTGGTCTGATTAGTTCACAGTATTTGCAGTAAGCAGTGAGGCAGAGCAGCAAATTGATGGGGTGTACATTCATCACACCTGAGCAACACTACTACTACTACTAATTTATTACTGTGTGAATAATTACACTCAGACATAAGTGTCTACAAGTATTCCTTTATACGGATGTGTTCTTTAGAAAGGTCACGTCACTGTTATTGAACTACCACAGCCAAGCTAAGGGTGTTAACTCATCTTATTTAGTGTTGCTGTCTTGGCTGTCAAATAACCAATGGCGTATCTCTACGATCAAACCCACGTCTGGTCAGAGCAAACAAAATCGATATCTATTTAAGGCTGTAGTAAGTAGATTTTTATTCATTGTCCAACTTAAATCTGACTTGGATTAGTGGTGAGATTTATTTAAATGACGGACGCGTTGAGGTAAATGAGGAATCACGAGTCACGCACAGACTTGTTCTCGTGTCACTGTGTGCTCAAATCTATCGCTCTTTTGTGTTTGCATAAACATGACACAAACCGTGTTCAGGGTTAAATTATTGTTTTGTGAGGACAGATAAACTGATATTTAAACTGATTAAAATGTAAAACTCAGACCATTTGTATCCACACAGCCTTTAACCGCACTTGTTCTAGTCACTTGCACCATCTTAATACAAACTAGGGCTGTCGACCGATCAAAACTTTTTTTTTTTTAAATCTAATAAATCGCACAATTTGTTGCAATTAATCACTTTGTTCCTTCTTAAGACTGAAGCTTGTAATTAGGAGGTCGACCAATTGATCAACTGAGCAACATTTTACTTTGAATGTTTTCATTCAGTATCAGTTTTAAAAACTATTGGTTGATTAATCGGTTATCGGCAGGACTTGGTAAAATCCACTACCGCTCGACCTCTAGCTGTAATAACGGATAATTACACGTAAAATCATGGAATTAACGTAGAATCGAGGCAAAGAAGGTATATTTAAATTCAAATACTATTATTTAATAGTTTCCAGTAAAACCATCAAAGCCCTCAAAATTGTCTGCTGGCTTGAAAAGCATATTTCTTACATACGCTAAACAGAAATAAAGACAAAACCCAGGCCTACATGTTATCCGAATGATTTCTCTCAGTCCGCCGTCTTCTACTACGTTAACTTGGCGGCAGTTCTTATCCATCCGTGTTAGTCAAAGCATTGGTCACTTTCTCACTTACAGGTTTTATTATTCGCCTGAGAACCGCACTCCTGTAATATAGTTTTGGTAAGGAGTTTTGCTTTGAGGTGATCCGTCAAAAACGAATTACTTCTGTGGTAACTAAATTCGGCTTTGCAAACTGTGCAGATTACTTTTGTTTTCTCCAAAAGATCCGTCAGCAACTTTTTACAGTGAATCTTTCCGCCTGAAACTCCTTCCTTGTCCTTATCCATCCTCAGTCAGGATAGCTCAGTTTGGCACCGCACAGGTCGTCCCAAGTGGTAAGTCAGCCACGACAGGAAGTAAAGAGAACGAGTTGTGTTCATTTATTGAACAAGTTAACTATTTTAAGATTTAGCACAAGAACTAAAGTGTTGATTTTGACAGCACTAGTAAAGACGTTATTGTGTCCTTTCCTGCATTACATCTAAAACCGGCTTACAGCCTACATAAAGATACATGAACAGTGGTGTACGGACAGCGAACGCACTGTAACAACACCTGGTGCGGTGCAACCGTGTCCTGAAAAGTCAAGCCAAAAAGTTTCGATCGCCCCCAGGTGGCTGAATGCAGTACAGGTCATAAACCTCTCCCTCTCCATGTAATCGAATGGGACGCGAGACAAACTAAATCAAATTACACTTAGAATAAATTTTTTCCAAAGATGTTTTCTGGCATTTTAGGTAGATATCATCATGCTGATGTAAGTTCAAGTGTTCGTTTGTTAAAAAAAAAAAAGTTTGATTTCATTTAGTTATTTGAGGTTATAAAAACAGGGGCGTGGCGTCATGATTGCCAGCTGTGATTGACAGCTTCTCTGACCGAAGTAGTCACTGAGGCACCAAAGGATTTCCCCCCCCAGGATCTTCAGGGGGAAATCAGAGCTTTAACTTTAATTTCTACATTTCCATAACTGACATAACGAGTTGTAAAAGTTCAGGGGCATGTGCTTGCGATTGATTCTGCGGGAGTGTGGGCGGGACCTCAATACCGTGGCTCCACTTCATGCTCACTACTGCGCAGACTCGGGCTCTGAGACGTCAGCGCCATATTGGGACGTTGGGAAAAAAAATATATATACAAAAATACAAAGAATATGGATTCACAAATGTTAAATTATAATTTAATCTGGAATATAGGGGGGAAAAAAAAAAATAGTATGCTGGTCAAGTCAATTTGGGATTGTCTGCCTAAAAAGTTTAGTAACCTGAGTGTGATGTAATAATTTACGACACGCGAATGCTTTCAACTTATACTTTGTGCTTTTTGGTAGATGAGTCACTGTTCTTGTGGACAGAATTTTTCTTAACATATGAACTTCATACTCCTTGTGAGAATAAAGCAGGCGTCAGGCAGGTAAAGGTACTCACATCTCTGCATCTGCTTGCTGTACTCGGACATGTTATCTGGGCGGATGGAGCGGAGGAACTTGATGTAGTCGTCACTGTGGTATTTGGTCATCTCTTCAGCGTTGGCTTTGTGGGGCCTCTGACAAGAAAACACGCACGAACATTTCATTTTTCCAACCACTGAATCCCAATATCTCACTTACACTTGAGTAAAGAAGGGGAAAACAGTTCCCTTCTCTTACATAGATCTCCATCTTCCTATAGAGGCCATAGTTGAGGAGGAGGTTGTGGGTCATGCGGATGCGGTGAGGCTTCATGGGATGACCCTGGCCATAGTAATAATTCCCAACATCACCTGGAAACGAGTGGATTAGACAGAAAAGATGTTCAGAATCGAGCGGGAGGACAACAATCAAGTATTTAAACAGTCAGAAATGTCGTTTTACCCTACACTGCTTGAAGCGATGGAAGGAAGTTTGCTTTGCAACAGACAAAACCCTTGACGCACATCTCAGTTTTTTTTATTTATTATTACCCCTTAATTACCCAGGCTAGCCGGCTAATTAAGTGCCATCCTCCAATCCTAGAAGCTCCGAAGCATAAAAACAGCTAGGAATAAACGCAATCCTGAAAGAAAATCTGTGTATTAAATTGCAACCGTTCCTCCAGAACCAAAACGAGCACCGCTTTGCAAGAAAACTTAACAAACGGATGAGCTAAACTTGCTAACTTTGATTAGCTATTCTCTCGTGCAGGCGTGCTAGCATGCTAGTCACGAACTAGCGACTAGCTTTTGCTGATTTTTTCCCCCTACTCCAAATTATGGAAGCCAGCAAGCATTACTGTATTTGACCGTATAAAAAAGTGAACTTTTAACACAATTCCGAGACATTACGCACGGCCAGTTTTACCACTGCGCTTGCTTTTGCTTTGCTAGCTAACTAGCCAGCATCAAGTGCATCATGCTAACCGGCTAAACCGGGCTAACAATCAGCCCAATGCTGAAGCGGAAGAAAACAATTTGCACAAAGTCTACCTGAAGAGAAGGAAAAATACTTCTTTTCATTGCTGTAAAAGTGAAAATATGATCTTGCGCCTCAGTGCCCGGCTTCTTACCGTCATAATAATAGCAAACTTTCTTCTTTGTTCCTTGGGAAGTCAGCGCCATTTTAGCTCCGGTTACAGTCTGAGGCTGAAGCCTGCCGGACTTTCTGCAGCTCACTTCAACTACAACTTGGCTCCACACGTCTACACCAATCATCGTTCAGCTTTCCGTTCTTAGGGGCGGGACCATCGTGTCTCTACACCAATCAGCTCCTTACACTGCTCCCTCAATTTCTTCACACATTGTTGCTTTCAGTTCAAAACTCTTTAACGTTGTGGGAATGTCCCACAGCTTAACCAGTGTGAAATTATTGTTACTGGCCAAAACTTTATTCATTTTTATGTTTGTATCTCTTTTTCAGGCTTCTCTTAATTGGCATTCATAAAAAAAAAAAAAAAAAAAACCCCAAACAATGGGTGTCCACTTACCCTCAAACAGAAACAAATGAGGATGTGGTTTTCAGTTCTAAGTAGTTCATTTTCTCTTATTTTAAAACAATAGTGAATTTGATTTGGTATGTAATGAATAAAACATGATAGAGATATTTTGTTCTTCTTATACAACAACAACTTGCCCAAGATTACAATTCTTAAAATATTAAGGAATGACACATCTGCTTATTTAACCATTTAAGCACTTATAGTTACATTGAATGTAGTTGAACTTCCACTAGACAAATTAGTTCCTGTTATCACTTATGTTATAACAGAAATAAACAGTCGTCCCATCACCAGCCTGTCATTTATTACTTCATGAAGTTAATGAAACAAAAATAAATAAATAAATAAAAATGCAGCTTGTCCTGTTATACAAGCTCCTCTGTCCAAGACTTTCCTGTGGTGGAAAATGTACTGACCGTTACAAAGAGCTGACAGTGGATAGTCCTTCTATAAATATAAAATAACCATCTTTTAACAGAAAACTACACCATATCATATTAAAGCAATATCGCACTAGCAAGAGTGCTGCGATTCAGGTGTAGGTAATCACAGCCATGTCAATATTCAGTACAACAGCAGGATTGCGAGTGTGATATTGCTTTAATATAAACAGTTCTATTAATAAGACATGAATATTAAGGAACTGACATTTCAGACACAATATGGCCAAATATTTTGTTTATTTTTTCTATGTCAACATAAATAGTTCCCAATCAAGCCACTGCTGGACAAAATGTAGCGTTGATAGTAAGCATAGTAACGTGTTCAGTGTAATGAAATATTGCTTGATTTGGAATTTAATGTAGCCCAACAGTTAAGGCTCTGGGTTACTGATCAGAAGGTCAGTGGTTCCAGTGCCAGGCTGCCACCATTGGGCCCTCAAGCAAGGCTCTCAACCCTCCCCACACCAGGGGCACCACATCATTCTGACCCTGCACTCTGACCCCAACCCCCTAACAAGCTGGGATATGCAAAGAAAAGAATTTCACTGTGTAATGTATATGTGACCACTAAAGGCTTCTTCTTCTTCAATGAAATTAGCAGACAGGAGCTAACCGTAGTATAATAATGTTTTTCTTGGTTATATTTACAAGTTTTTTTCATTGTGTTTTTATTATTAGCCTTATAATATGTGAATATCTGCCATCCAAGCCCCTGTAAACGAGCTTCTATTGCACTGTCTTTGGAGCTGCTGTTATATAAGATTAATCAGTACCATCTGAACAATTAGTCTCAAGTATACATCAGTGTTGTGATATAAATTGCTTGATGACTTGATGCTCAGCTCAGATTCTTATTCAGGACACAAATCATCTAATTTTGCATATATAAAGTAGTGCAAATCCTAAAGACTGGTAAATATCTGTGGGCATTACTAGTTAACATTTCTTAGGATATGCTTACATTAAGAGTGGGCATTCATCAGAAATGTCACAGGAATAAAACACTGCAAGAAAATATAATTTGATAGTACTACATACAACATACATGGAGGAACAGAAAAGGAAAGAAATGGTTCAGTGTGAAGATAAAGCACAGTGTCATTAACATATGAGTGACTGTGGGAGTAGATACTCTACACAGCCAAAAGTATGTGGACACAGCCTCCACTCTTCTGGGAAGGCTTTCCGCTAGATTCTGCATTATGTCTATGGGGATTTGAGCTCATTCAGCCACAAGAGGTTGTCAGGTGAGAAAGCCTTGCACAAAATTGGTGTTCCTTTCAGCCCATAGATGTTCAGTGGAGTTGAGGTCAGGGCTTTGAGCAGGCTGAGTTTTTCCACACCAAACTTAGTAAATCATGTCTTCGTGGAGCTTGCTTTGTGCATAGGAGCATTGTCATGCTGGAACATGTTTGGGCCTCTTAACTCCAGTGAAAGGAAACTGTAATGCTACAGCATACAAAGACATTCTAGAAAATTATGTCTTTCCAATTTTGTGGTAACAGTTTGGAGAAGAACCACATATGGGTGTGAAGGTCAGGTGTCCACGTACATTTAGCCATATATTGTAGATAGTGAAGACTTGACTGAGAACTGAGTCCTGCCATCAAACAAATACTGGTCCTGTTAGGTATGTAAGAATGAAACCAGAAAATTCAGTTAATTTCCAGTTCTACCAAAATGTTTTTAGACAATACAAAACAGTATATGTAATACTGTATCAAAAATCTGCAGAAAGTTCAAAGGACTAGTATACAGTACTGACATTCCACCTGTATGCAACTATACAATCATTGACTATCCTGGCCAGTGCTCTCTCAGTACTTTACATGGCTCTAAATCCAGATGAAAGCTGTTCAAACAAGTGTGATATTGTATTTATGAAGCTACTACATGTTCTACCTCCTTGCTGAAGAAAGGGAGATGGGAAATGTGCCAGAAATGAGTTGTTTTTATTTATTTATTTATTTATTTATTTATTTACAAATCCAAGCCCTGCTTCTTCAAAATTGGAGTAACAGTAGTTGTCTCAGTTGTTTTGAGCTCAGCTGGAATACTTACACAGCTCAGTATCCAGTAGAAAGTGATGCTTTAATAGTGTCTCTTAGGAGAGAATTAAGGACAGCCTTTACCAGTGAAGAAGGCATAGGATCTAAATGGCAAGTGGAGCAGAAAACCAGTGTACAGATAGACTCTAGATATTTAGCTCATTACAGGGTACATGCAAGACATAGTGTATATATGGCGCAATATATGTGACTACAATTTAAATATAGTTAAATACGGCAAATATCTTTTTTCCCCCCTCCATCTGATCAGTAGCTATGTGAAACACATAATAAATAGGAATACGTAAGGAATAATATACAACAGGGAGCCAAACTGCTACTGCTGGGGCCTTGAGCAAGGCTCTTAACCCTCAGCTACTCAGTTATATAAATGAGATAACTGTAAGTCGCTCTGGATAAGAAATATGTACTAATATTAATCACACAATTAGCATTGCTGGTTGTAAATCTTCAATCTAATCAACCAGAAATACCAGAAATACTATAGTATTAGGTATAAACATTTATGGCAGCTGACTTTGCTTATTCCTCTTCTTTTTTGCTATTTTAAAAAGTGAGGTACACCTACCTGCTCACTATAAGCACAAGTAAACCACTGTGCTAAGATAGTGTATATAAAATGCTAAAATGCTAGATAGCAGTTTCACTTACAGTGCAGTCACTACTGGATAAAAAGCTGACTGAAAACATGTTCTGGAGTACATTTGTGATTCATATTTAGTTCCCCTTGAGGATATTTATGACAGTTTCAAACTGTCACCTGTAAATGTATTGAATAATCTTTGTTTATTATTGATATTATATCTTTATACACTAATAGTGTATCATGGGCTATGTGGAAACAGGAAGTGGAGTTACTAATAACCATCCTGTGGTGGATTATTTTCCTGTTATAGCCTACCACATTATGTTTTATTGTTCTTATACCACATCAGTTTGCCAACGATTACAATAATTTTATTTATTAACGAGCAACAGTTAAATTTTTAATGTCTGTGAGACGAGTTAGTTCCTAGTTCCTTTCATCCTGAAGACTTTCCCGTGCTGGAAAACTTCCTGCTAAATGCAAAAGAAATGCTTTCAAATTTCACGAAACCCAATTATATTTCACTTTGTTAAACACCACATAACATAAATATGTCTATTATTAGACTTGGATTATGAGGAGTCGTCCCTCTTACAAATCCATGTGAATGAGTTGTTACTGTTGAAACAATAACGAGCTAGAAAGAGCTGATTAATATGAACCTCTGATTTGAATCACAGCGCTGCTGTTGCACAAAATTAATCTGACCAACCAGATTTAAATTCAGAATTCACCCATGCTGTGGTATAAATATCAATCTTCAAAATGTGGTGCTTTTTTATTTTTTAAATTGACAAACAAAAAATAGTTATACAGGGTAGCAATACAGCTATCTGACACATGGTGGCGCTCTATGTCCACATTTGAGCTACACCCTAAGAATAAGGGAAATATAAAATAAAATTGGATGATATTGATGTTTACACAGTGTTTAAATAGAATGAGGAATGGTTGTTTAATATAGATGCATTTGTACTGTTTATGTTAAGTTGAAATTGCTCGCCGTCGAAGGACAGGTAGACAATGAAAGATACGGCAGGCAAGCTTGTTAGAACGTGCAACTACGTAACGTGTAGAAATGCATAGAAATGTTAATTACATTTACAATATTTAACACCCTGACCTTCTTGTTCTTCCTCTGCAAATCATATCGTCAGTGATCGTTTGTACACATACACATACTGATAGGCAGGACTGAATATTCAGTCTGATATTTAACCTCACTTAAGGATTTGCTTAAGGAGTTTCATGAAAGCCAGACAGCCACAGTTGGTTTGTTCACCCTCATCTGTTTAGCTATAGGCATGGATTGGACTGGTGACTCAGTCTGAGTGTGAAAATGAATGAAGCAGTACACTCTACAGGCTCGCTTGATCAACAGGAATGCTTCGGTCGATTCGGATTTGACAAATGTTGGGCATTCATTATTAATTCACCTAGCTTAAACTGACATATCTTTACTTTACATTTTGAGGATGTGTTTGGTAATTAGATTCCAAAGAAAACACGCCATTTCACACTCATGTTCCTTTTGTTTTAGTTAACAGTGTTCCCATTACCAGATTAGATTTTTATGGTTTTACAGCAATACGATGTTAACTCTTGACTTGACTATCTGTTGTAATCTGTTTTTTTTTTCCTACATCTTTGTGATGTTCAGTGTAAACTATATTGATTGAAACAGACAGAAGAGTCTGTCCTTGGCTTGGAGATCCTCCTGATAGAAAGTGTTACAGTGTAAATAAAGAAGTGTGAGTCAAGTGGTTTTGGTTTAGATTTAGACACTAGGCACATGAGAATCAGGTCTGTAACGTAATTCTGAGTTTTAAACACTTAGTTAGAGAAATTCACTTTTTAGGATTGTATTATTCTAATAATAACACTTACGTTCTGGGTCATGAGTTAAACATCCCAGATTGAGTCATTTCCTCACATAACCCCAGTCAAGCGTGCTACCTTTCATGGTGTTGTGTTCTACAGTGGTTTCAGGACCACTTATGATTATATAATGATATAACTCTGCGAAATGTGTTTGTGATTTGTTCGTTCCACATGACTTAACTCGGGCTCCTTTATTTTTATTTATTTTTTTTAGCTTTTCTACCCCACCAATGGCAAGAATGACAAACACTTATCACTCTTCATTAGGTAACCAACATTTATTTACCATTATCAACTTTACAATAAAACCAGTAACATCTTTTAACATTAGCAAAATAAAGAACAAAAATCGGTCAAATTTATTTACAGAGACAAAAAAGCAGATCAAGGCTCACATTTAACACATAACAACTCTGCTTCTTTTTTTAAACTTTAAATGTGAACATAGCAAGCTCAAATGTGTGTTTGTGTGTTTGTGTGTTTGTGTGTGTGTGTGTGTGTGTGTGTGTGTGTGTTTAGCCAAGATGGAAATTAAAATGCAATTTCAAACAAACAAGACAAAGCCTTCTGGATATTTAAAATGGTTCTCTATACACCACAAAATACTTAAATTTGGGTTAAAATATAGGAATGTAGAAAGTTGGCGAGTCTTTTCTATTTTTTTTTCCATTTCATTTTTTTTTTTTTTAAACAGTCATTATGTGGTGATGTTCATCTTGCACTTGATTTTATACTATTAGCATCTCTGGTGATGGTGGGATTGAAAGATGCCTCCTCTTCATCTCATCCTCTCACTCTTCACTCCAGCGTCGACGTCTCCGATCGATTGCGGCCTAAATTCAAGAGTCCCAGATCTTTGAGCCATTAATAGGGAAGTTAACTGCTGAATCTAGTCTGTCGTTTCTCATTAATCTTGAAGAAAGTGGCACGAGGAGTCTCTCTTTTTTTCACATACATGTGTATATATACATATACATATATCCATGTATATATACATATGTATACATATACACATATATATATAAATATATATATAGATTTTTTTTCTTGAAAAACAGTTCACAACAGTTCCTTGCGACGTACAATCAATCACTCCTTCTGTTCGGATGCCGCAGGTGTCGAGTTGGTCTCCTCTGTCGGTTTTGTGGGCTCAGCCGAGGGGGTGGCGGCCTCTTCCTTGGGGGCGGCGGCTTCCTCGGTTTTGGGAGGAGCCTCCTCGGCCTTGGGGGTCTCGGCTGGGGCAGCTGCAGCAGCAGCGTTCTCCTCTGGCTTGGCTTCTTCCTCCTTCTTCTCCTCGGTGGAACCATTTTCAGCCGGCTTCTCCTCCTTCTTCTCTTCCTCCTTCACGGAATCCTCCTTCACATCGGTGCTCGCCTTCTTGCTCTTTTTCAGCGACAGACCCTTGAACTTGAACGAATTCTTCAGCGAGAACTTCTTCTTCTTCTTTTTAGGGGTCTCCTTGGCCGCTTCGCCCTCGGGCTTGGCGCTTTCGCCCTCGGCGGTGGGTGCAGGTTCGATGGCGTCTCCTGCTCCAGCTTCGGCCTCCTTGGCAGCCTCGGCAGAGCCGTTGGTTGTGGCACCAGAGTCGCCCTCTGCTTTGGCAGAGACATCGCCGTTCGTCTTGACGTGCCCGTTCTCCTGGAATGGATAAACAAAAATGAATTCGAGTTTAGTTAGGCTAATTTAGTCACACTTTTTTTGTCCCTACATCCTTTGTGTTTATAAACTAAATCCACAGCTAGCTCGTAACTGAGGGAGACACCGTTCTGTAAATCGTCGTTGATTTACACAAAGCCCCCGTGTTGCAGGTGACGCCTTGCAATACCGTCACACACCGCGCGGGGGCGCTTGCGCCACACGAGAACAGCGAAGCTCGAGACGCGTCTCGAGACGGCGGCTTCGAGACAAAAGGCTGAAAAAATCGACCGACGCGTTTCTTTTCACACCACCAGGACTCACTGTTTCTCTATCGACGACGGATTAGTCGCAGTTTAAAGAGGGGGAAAATATATTTATCACTATATTAATACATTTTTTTTTGTCTCTATAAAACATCTTACAATCGAAACCAAATGATTTCACAGGACATTAGCAGTGCAGGTGTCGAGGCTTGACGAGCTCGCGCAATCAAAACGATGCATTCATGCGATATATAAGCAACGTTTAGGAAACAGCTTTTGGTGATTGCTCATTCCTGCACGCACGAGCATCTTCGTCTGCTTTTGCATACACACCGATAATAATTAGGGTCCAATTAGTGTTTGGATTCATGCAAAAAAAAAAAAAAAAAAAAAAGTAAATCATAATAAAGAAGGACGTCTGCAAAAGAATAAAGACATGAAGAGATGATAATGCAGTGTGTGTGTGTGTGTATGTGTTTTCCTCCAGAAACCCAGACTGGCATCAGAGGCGCTGCTGAGATGTGTGTATGAGATGTAGGATGTGTGTATGTGAGACAGAGAGAGATGTAGAGATGTGGGTGTGTCGCGGTAACTGTGCCCACCTGTCCGTTAGTCTTCGCCCCGGCGGCGTCCGGTGCAGCATCGGCGGCTTTGCCCTCCGCGGTCACTCCTCCCTTAGACGCCTGTGATCCCATGATCTGTAGTTTTATTTGTTTTTTTGTTTTCTCTCTCTTTTTTTTTAAATAAAAAAAAATAAAAAAAATAAAAGTAAATCCAAATCAACAGGCTGTTCGTTCGCGAATCCAAATACGAGATGGAATTAAGAAAGAAAAAAAAAGAAAAAAGGTTTTCCTTTTTTTTTTTTCCTTTTTTTTATGATGTAGTGTAGAATAGTACAGGAGGACTTCTCAGCTCCTGGTCGTCCGTCGCTACTACTAAACCGATACTAGTTGAACGGCGCTTGAAGATAACCCCAAGCCCCACCTATGGGCGTGTCCCTGAGATTGTAACCAATCATAAAACAGATCCCGCCTTCTATCAAGTCCCTTACGTGACTCCGCCCATTTGTCCGATATTAGGGAAAGAAAATGGCTTTTTTTTCTTTCTTTCTTTTTTTTTTTTCCTGGTGGACCTGTTGAAACTGAAACTAATTATAAGAAATCACATTATTATTATTTTTCTTCTTCTTTATTGGGTGTTAGAAATGCGCTAGATAAATTTGAAGAAAGTTGATGTGATAAAATTAACTTGATGTGCATAGGCTACAAGTGGGTTATGAGTAAGATCATTTATTGACATTGACACATCATTGGATAGTAAAAATTGTAAATAAAATAAATAAATAATAATAAATAAAAAATTGGTCAAAACAATATATTATACATTTTCTAGGTACAACAGTTGTTTTTTTATTTTTTATTTTTTTAAGTACCTTGTGGATCATAGTAATTCCTAATCAACTGATTTATAATCCAGTGATTTCATCACGTAATGATAAATTTCAGATGATACTGAGGTGGTATAGGCTATGTTTAAAAAAGTATAAATACCAGCTGAGACTTGGATTCAGTGTGAATGCTGTATGAGCATGCGAGTAATGCATCACTCCTGTGTATTCAGGTCAATTACTGATTTAAAGTTTGAATATATTGTAGTACATTAAACATTGGGCACGTTTTCCCTTTGGTCAGTCCTAACACCTTATGTAGGCTATATACAGGTATCTTTTTATAGGATTATATTTTTATACGTGTAGATGTGTGGGTGTATATATTTATGTGTGGGCTCATACACGAATATGTATATGGACACATGCATATATACTTCTTAAGATATATTCAAATTTTTTCACCCTTGAAGAATACGTATACATAATAGTAAATGAAAGGAAAAAAAAAACATTCTCATTAAGGGTGATATATTGCCATCCACTGATTATCCATCAATCCATTATCTAATTCACATAGTGGGGAACTTGTTACATTGGTTCACTGCACTTGTCAGTACAAGTCAGGTTCACTTGTCAGTTCAAGATATTGGACAATCAGATTCTCATGAATGAACTTTTACATTATATAACATTATCGGAACATTATACATTGTAGATCACTGGTTCTCAATGTGGGATCTGGGAACCTGTGGGTCTCTGAAGCATAGCCATGGAGACCATTATTCATTTATTTATTTTATTTTGGTACAGTGGGGAAATCACAACTTATCATTATAAAAATTATATATATATATATATATATATATATATATATATATATATATATATATATATATATATATATATACTATTTATCTCAAAGAACTGACTTGAACAGGTTTAATCCAAAACTCAGTGTCATCATTTCTAACTAATAGAAAATTTTCAATTAAATGTCAAGAGTATGTGAAGTTCAGGGATGACTGCTTAAAAATTTTGATGCTGATTGAAAATATCTCGACTGTGTCTCTGGAGCTCTGTCTCCTTCCAAGTTACATAAAGTATGTACTGATGACTGAGGAATGCAAGGCATGCATTGCTTTAGGAGACTTAAGGAGACCTCTGTCTCAGAGTAGTGACAACCTCAGAGGAAGTTAAAATGCTTGTTTTGTGTAAGAGACATGAAAGAATGTCATGAATCATGTCACATACTGGAAACAGTCGCTTCTTTATTGCCATATAGACAGAATTGGGAGGTTGGGAGTTAAAGGATGGAGTCTTCAGTGCCCGGATCTTTTTGTGTGTGTGTTTTTGATGACGGGTTGGGGCAGATCATCTCATTCTGTATGCTGTATTGATGACTCCCCTCTCCTCCCCCTCCTCCTCCTCCTCCTCCATCTCGTCCTTTCCAAATCAGCTGGTGTGAAAGGCCCTCATTGTCATGAGATGACTCGAGAGCAGTGATGGGCCACAGAGGAGCCTGCATTTCACACGTTTTTTCTGTAACAAAGATGCATCTGTATTGTGTTGTTATTTAATGTCTGAGCTGAGCTGCCTTATCACAGGGGAGATAAGTGCCCCGGGCACGAGAGGGCTGACCTGAGGCATGAATGTGAATGGTCGTGTTGATGGGCCTGTGACTGGATGGCGAAATAGATTGAGTAGCTGAGAAGTGTTATCACACACCTTTTCACCTTCAAGAATGTTTGGATCACAGCAGGGGGCACGGCAGAAGGGTGGAGGAGCTGTGGATGAGACCATCGTGGCTTTTACATGAAACTCAAAGTTTTCGTCTCTTGTTCAGAGGGATCCTGTGTGGTGGGAAATAAATAAAACATTATATATTGGAGTTCTCTCATCAAGAATTCCTTTGACTTTGTCCGATTGCATCTTTTGATGGCTTGTCGTTCTGGTAAATGTCATGCCTAAAACCTGAGGGTGTTTTTTTTTTTTTTTTTTTTGGTTTTGTATTCCATTGAGCTCAAATGTCATTTGGAGAAGATGAGCTGCATTAAGGGATCAGTAGACAATGTTTCAATGTTAATTCAGCCATATTGGCCATGTTATATTTTGTGTGTGTCTGTTTGTGTGTGTGAATATGTGTGTGTGGGCATTTTAAAAAAAGAATATTTTGACCAAATGTCCCTGCAGCTTTTGTTAACTAACTAACACACACACACACACACACACACACACACACACACACACACACACACACACACACACACAAAACAAACAAAGAACAAATAAAGAACAAAAGGTTTTCTTTCAAGTACTGATGTTAAGCTAGATGTACATTTAGGCATAGCATGGTATCAATAATGTCAGTGGAAGGATGGTAAGAAAAACACATTTGTGTGTGTGTGTGTGTGTGTGTGTGTGTGTGTAGTCAGCTCTTACTCAACAGAAAACTTTTCAACCTTAAACTCTTAAACTTGGAGTAAGGGACGTGCGAAAAGTTCTTCTTAGCTCAAGACAGTCTTATTGAGTGGAGATTTCAGGTCGGGTGCAAGGGAAGGACAAACACGGGGCAAGTTGCCGACTCCACACACTTTCTTTTTGTATCTAAGATGTATCTAACTCTTTACAGCATCTCACATGTTTGCCCCGTCTCTCACTACAACCCAGAGGCAGTGAACCGGTTTCAGCGATGTTCAACGTGGGGCATCTTATCTCATTTTTTCTCCCTCCCCACGAGAGTCAATGGTTCTTTTTGTTTGCCTGCCCAGATTTCATGCCTGAACACAGAGTGAGATTTATATCCTGAAAAGGCCCTATTGTTCTCTTTTCAGAAAGCCAACTGATGAGCATCACAAGCTGGGGTGAGGGGAGGCTCGGGGGAACGAGAGCTGGAGAGAGTGAGAGAAAACATCAACATTATATTGATGAATGTGTGAATTTGTAATGATTACGTTTCAGCAGCCGGTTGCACCAGTTGAACATGGCCTTGTTTGATTGTACATGTTTACGTGCTACTCAAAAAATGAACGGTCGCACCAAGTGACGTAGTTTCAACGTAGCATTAAGTTACAACTCAAAATTTACACCAAACCCAGAGTAAGTTCAACATTTGTCATAAATAAAACGTCTCAAAGTAAAAATAGCAGCTGCACCTGTAAATCAAGTTTTTTTTTCTTTCTATTATCAGTCTGTATGAGATTTCCCAGAGTGTTTTTTTTTGTGATTGTTGAAGCGAAAAATGCTTGATTTTGCTGCAGAGTTGTTGTTTTTTTTGTGGAAAACTACTTGTATAGGCAAAATTATAATTGCATGAAATTGTTTTATGGTAATGTTTGTCCGTAAATGAGACCTTTTAGATGTACTCATGTTCAACGCACGTGAATCGAAGAGGGCTTTGGCTGAATGCGCATTGTGATGATGTCACATGGCGCGTCTTGGCCCAAATCTGTGGAAAATCTGCGGTTATTTAAAAAAAAAATTGCGGAGTTTGCTTGATTTTGTGTTAATTTCTGTGATTGCAAAAATCACGAAATCCTGGAGGAAGGGAGGAAGTGTATTTTGCTAGTAGGATTTCTTCATGTGAATATTTATAGTCAGTGATTACCTCGCAGAAACACAGTGTCTGTAACAGAACATATAAATGAATACATTGGCTAATTTGTTGCATGGGAACCCAAGTGAATACCAGATATAAAATACAAATACAATCCCGTTTCTTCATTTATCTGTAACATATGCGTGACTACTATGAAGGGGAATTTCATCATACTTCCTAGTACTGAGGAAGTAATGTGAATTTATTGTAAACAACTTGAAAAAGCACTAAGAATCCAATAGAAGAGATTCCAGTGAACATGTTTTATGTTCCTTTTTCAGTTCACAAACAATACAATCCAAAGACAAGTTGCATATGATAGAGGTTAAGTTTGAAAAACACTATAATTCAGTTATATCTACCGTGCCTGTTACCACAGATTAATGTTTAATTTCTTCTGTTGTAAGAAAACTTAAAATTTTTTTTTTTTTTTATCTATCTATCCTTTTATTATTCCAGGTTCCAGATTCCAAAGTTTCAACCCATAGCATGAGTTTCAACAACATGAGCATATGGCATAGAGAACTATGAGACAGATGTCCAAGACAGCCAGAGAACAAAAACACAAAATCTTCACTTTAGCTCTGAGCTTTAGTGATGAGCTGTTGCGAGGTCAAGATGTCAAAGGCCGGGTACCTCTATGATTCCCCTCGCATAGTCACAGTGGGTCCAACTGGCATGCAGTAAGAGTGAGAGATCTCTGAAACCCCCCACCATGCAGGTCTTAACCCTGCTCTGTTTCTAAAAAGTATCCGCCATCTTTTTCAGGTTGGCTGTGAAAAAAACAAACAAACAACTCTGTATGGAAGTAGTATGCACATAAACACTCTAAGCATTGGGGTTTCAGCCACAGTGTCCAATCCATTGGTTCATTTCTTAGATGAGGCTGTGTTTTTCATATGTGACTGCAGTACACGAATGACCTTTGCTTTGGAATTCACCTGCAATCCCCAGCGGAGCTTGGCATAGTGACGTCATCCATAAATGCTAAAAGACGCTCTGCTTCTGTTTACTAGTAACCTGAGAAGTGCCTCAGTGTTGTGAGGTGTTTTCCTCAGGAAACGATTTGACTGGAAATCCCGAAACTATTGTTCATGTCATTAGACCATGTTAATGACGTTTGCTTTCACTTTGTCACTCAGCTGTTCTGCTTCTGCCGTCTGAGTTTTGTCTTTTTGCCTGCCACTTACGAGCAAGCTGTACTGGGGGAAGTCCCATCAGGAATGTTAGAGAAATTAAACTAGAAATAACATTGGGAAATGAGTGACTATTCATTGGAGTTCAAATAAAATTCCCTTATTTTACCAGCAACAGTGGCTCATGACCAAAGACTTTGTTTGGGAAAGATGACATATTGATAAGACTGACATAGCTTCAAACAAAATTAAGTATAGTAAATCATACTTGACTTGTCCTATAGGCTACTATTTAGTGAATATTTTTCCCTTTATAGGCGGTTAAAATTCAACAACACACAGTCATCCAGCATACAGTGTAGCAGCTCATTTCCAGTGGGTTATGTATTATGAGTCATGAGTATTTCCAATAGACATGCCACTATACTTGAGACATACACACAACGCAAAAATCATTCAGCAAAATTTCCAGCCCAACTACATATATAAAAAACAGACAAAATCCTGAAACTAGCTTAACCAATTCGGGCATTGGTGTTCTTTTTCTCAACCTTTGTATGGGAAGCAAGGTCATGGTGGTGTGCACACATTTCTGATTATCTACTCCATCAATCCTTGTTTCCCTCTCCCAATGTTTGCAATGTATCTTACAGTAGAAATGGTTCTGTATGTCATAGACACTGCCTGCGCTTACACTTTGCCTTTGGTTTGTCAAGAATGTATTCGATTTACGCATGATTACCGCACCACACCAATGGGCCTCCATTAGCGCTGGTTGCAGTTCCCATTTTTAATCTCTCTGTGCAATAATACGGTCACACGATTGCACAACACCTAGAAAGGTGAGCAAACCAGTCGAACATTGGCTTATATCTGTGAAATAGCAACGTTTTTTCAATCATCAGTTTGATTGTTGGTCAAAATCTTTCGTATTTTAACAGAATGTCGAATGTAAGGAGTCGCGAGTGAAGCCTTTAAAAGATTAACATTTGTTAAATGGCTGATATACTGCATTTTGCCCCTATAGATGAGTCATCATCAGGAGTCAAGCACACCTTAGGAATTGAGCCGTTTGTGTCACGACAAAACAAGAGGCAGATTTATTTACTGTCTGTATTCCACTATTTTACTACCAAACCCTCATTCTCCTGACCACTAACAAGCCACTCAATGGCCCTCATGCCATCTCTTCACAAACACTGTGCAGACTCTGTTACACAGCGCTCTCGCAAATCAGAAAAATGGGTTGTTTACTACAATAAAGAGAGAGCGATATTGTGAATGTGATTAGGATGGCCACTCTGGCCGTCTGGGTATTGTGAACAGATGTCTCTTTCTCCATTGGACACCATCTCCTCACCTCACTGGTGACACACATACAGCCAGTTCATCATGTGAGCACCTATGAATAGTGAAGGAGGAAATACTGTAAACCACAGCCAAGTGGATAGAGCAATAAAACTGTTGATCAGTGAACTGATCAGCGTTTCGGTACTTTCCCCTCAGTATTCTTGAGAACCACTCCATTTATGTCCTCTACCTTGTTCTCTATTTCTATTCTTTTTAAAAATTTATTTTCTCTCTCGCCCCTTAGCTAGCATGGCATTTGGAAGAGATGTGGTTAACATGCTCACATGTATGAAAGGATGAAAAGAGAAGCGATTATTTTTACCACCAGTGTGGGCAGCGCAGCTTCTTCACATGCGTACACACAGGCAGAAGTACACGCTCATACACAGTCTCTCGTCGCTGTGTGAGGAAGTGAGAACCATCTTAGGAAATACATCCTCACCTAAAAATCAAATGCCATGCGTGTTATCCCGAAAGAGCTACGTATCTCACCACTGCAGGTTAATGAACCTTCGTTCGTAAGTGTGTAGGCACAATAAACCTAGCTTGACCCTAGACCAAAGAAAACTATGCTCAGGTAATTATGGTATATCTGTCATATATCCTAACATGCCAGTTAATGTAAGAACTATGGTAATAGTCAACGGTTTAACAATCCTAGTAACTAGATACCACAGTAAGGCCCTGTTTACACTAGTGCATTTTTGTTTTAAAACGCATCACTGTTGCTACGGTTACGCCTGGCGTCTACACTGCTCCGGCGTTTTCGACCGCCGAAAACGGAGACTTTTGGAAACGGCGAAGACCCCGTTTTAGTTTGAAAACTCCAGGCTCGCGTTTCAGTGTAAACAGTCCAAAACGAAGACTTTTGAAAACGAAGGCGTGGCTCCGCCCACATACGCCCCCTGATTGGATCTTCTGGATCATCGCATTTCCTTCCCTGATTCGTCAAGCCCCTACCGTATGACCGTTACGCTACCTTGATCGTATACACAACAACATGGAGACTGAACCGCAAGCTTTGCTGGCTTTGTAGTCATTCTTAGCAGCCAGTGTGCAGTTAAATTCTGTATTTTATAACACTGCAGCTGCCTACATGCACAAAAGACAAGCTATGATTAGAGGAAATCGCCAACAAGTCCTACATATAAGCCCTACATGGAACACTGGTTTGGACTAGCAACCAACTTCCTGTTTACAGTTGTACTCGCAGGCCCAGTGAGCATGGATGGTCATGTGACATGCATTTTCAGTTGTGTAGAGTGGACGGAGATCGTTTCTGAAACGCAGCGGAAACGCCAGTGTGGAGGAGGATCGTTTTTATTTTAAAAACGAAAACGCACTAGTGTAAACAGGGCCTAAGAGTATACAGACATAGTTAGCCTAAAACACCACACAATAGAGCATGCTGTTATAGGAAAATAATCAACAACAAGGTGGTGTGATTTGTCCTGGTGCAAAGCAGAAGTTGATTAATTTCCGATAACATCATGAGAAAAATAGTTTTATTCCTCCTATTCAACAGAAACTTGCCAAAAAAATTTTGGTTTTTGTTATACTTAAAAAAAATCCATTTATAGTTATGTTTAGTGTGGAATGCCCCACAAAGCAAGTTAATTCCTGTTATCAGTTATGTTACAGCAGCTAAACAGTCATTCTCTAACCAGCCTCTTTTTTGTTTTCATAAAAAAGCCCTCAAATCGGCTACCCTGTGTCAAAATACTATAAATTACAGCTTTACCTCCGAATGCTACAAAGCGCAGACACTGGAGACTTCTTCCAAAAAATATCAAGTAAATCTCCTCATAATTACACTTTTTTTGTAGCATTGTTTAGCATATACATATACATATACAATGTAGTCAATCTTTATAAGAGGAAAGATAAGCTTTATAAGTGTGCATATCATCTGTGCGCATCGGGTTTATCTGTTGTAATATTAATAAGCTTGATGGTGTGTTGAAGACTCAAAAAGGATTTGCAGCCACCATTTAGATGTTATTCTCTCTATTTGTATATGGTGTTTATGAGCGTATGTGTGTGTGTGTGTGTGTGTGTGTGTATTTGAGAAAGGTGGTGAGAAGAGCAGTCATGATACTCAAAACTCCAACCTATATGTACCTTAACACTAAGCCTTTCTAGAAGTTCTTCATATTCCAATTTGAAATATACCAGGTACTAACTCTTGTCAGTGCAATAGTACACTCAAAGGTAAGTCTTTTATACCTTTATTAGAGGAAGCTATTTATAGAAGAACATGATTAGAGTGCATACTGTAATACTATTGTTGTTCCTCTGAGGCAGAGACTTATATTGCACCTAGTGGAACAAAAATGTACCTATACAGTGTCAGTGGGTGTGCATTATCCTCAGTGCGCCTTAGGTAAAACAGCAGAGTACAGAGAGAGAGAGAGAGAGAGAGAGAGAGAGAGAGAGAGAGAGACAGTGAGAGATGGGAGGGAGTGGACGGTAATGCTGATAAATGCGATGATGGGACACTGACCCACTAATGCTGCAGTTGTCCTGCCACTGGGTCTGTTTCGCCCTAGTGAACTGTTCCTACTGCTCTTTCTTACACACACACACACACACACACACACACACACACACACAAAACATACAAAGAACAAATAAAGAACGAAAGGTTTTCTTTCAATACTGACGTTAAGTTGGATGTACATTTAGGCGTAGCATAGTATTCATTTTCATTTTAGTGCATAATAGTGGTGTAACACTATTAGTGGTGTTTAGTGCTCCAAATATTCATATCTATATCTGAATTTGGATTTAAACCCGAAGTGGGCGTGTCCTGATTGGAAAAAAGATACATATATGATTTTTGTTTGCACCTGTCTGCAATGTTTTTCTTATGAATTTAGATGGATATATTTCATAAAATATAAACAAACTAGGGCATATGGTGTTTAGCACGTTCACCTCACACCTCCAGGGTCGGGGGTTCGATTCCTGGCGCTGCCCTGTGTGTGTGGAGTTGCATGTTCACCCCCGTGCTGCGGGCGGTTTCCTCCAGGTACTCCGGTTTCCTCCTCCAGCACAAAGACATGCATGGTAGGCTGATTGGCATCTCGAAAGAGTGTCCATAGTGTATGAATGTGTATGTGATTGTGCCCTGCAATGGATTGGCACCCTGTCCAGGGTGTACCCCGCCTTGTGCCCGATGCTCCCTGGGATATGCTCCAGGTTCCCCATGACCCTGTAGGATAAGCAGTATTGAAAATGCATGGATGGATGGATAAACCAACAAGTCATTTAAACTATCCTGACCCTGACCAGACAGTAACTAAGGATGACCCAGTGAACGCTGTAAATGCATGGCACATTCACTTTAATAAATCGTTGTCCCACAACCTTAATATCTTAATGCTGCAATAAATTGCGACTTTTTTCTTACATCTCGTAGGATCCCACACCCAACACACACCTCTATTCACAACCAGATGCCCTGTGACAATATCTGGGCAAGCTTTCATTAAAAAAAAATAAATAGACAGATTGTGTGGATCATGTTCGTATATACATTTGAATTCATTTAGAACACATTATCTGTTCATTCCTTGTGTATAATAACACTTTGTTGCTCTTATTATGATCCAGACAGCCAGTGCAGACGGAGACGTCTGGCAGAAACAAACAACAACAGCAGCACACTGGTGCGATACAGCTCATCTCGAACAGCTCTCAGTCTGTATGCAGATTACGCTCTGTCCACAAAGAGCACAAAGTGACAAAATGGAGGCGCGCTGCTGAGACAATGAGGCCATGTAAATGATGGAGCTGGACTCCTAGTGTGAGGGAACTGTGCTAGAGCTAACAAGCCGTGGGCTTCCTGGGGAGAAAGATAAGCTCGTCTCTTGGTCGGCGGAGGCTAAATCTAATTAATGGTGAATGGACGGAGCTCTAACCTTTCCGTTTGCGAACGATTGTGTGAGTGTGTGTAAAAGGACCCATCTGCAGTGAACGGGGAGGAGTAAGGGGTATCTCTTGCCAAAAAACAGCAATACACCACACACCTTTTCAGCCTGCCTTCATCAATACATCTGAGCAATCTTATCACATGCTCTTTCCTCTTCTTTCTACCTCTCGTTTTCATTCTCTTTCATGAGAATGGCTTTCTTCTGGCACGGCTAGTCTTTTAATCGAGCGTACTCTCCCGTCGCTGACGAGGCGCCTTTTCTTTAGCGCTCCCCCCCTTCTCTGATGTGTAGAATTCCAGAGCAGAGTTATTCAGCCCCGAGGTGAGCGGCACTACTGATCACTCTCATTAAATCCGTCTTTTGCGTCGCTTTAAGGACTGAAGCCAAGTGGCAGAGGGGAGGGAACGGGCTATTATCAGCTCTTTTGTGGAGGTGAAGACTCCGTCGAAGGCTCTCTCTCCCCCTCAATGTGAGCCGCAGCCAAACTAGGTCACCATCCAAAATCTGATGTGGCGAGAATCCCACATCGCAGCACTGAGAATGTGATTTTTCCTCTTTTTAATATTAGCAGCTCTTCCACACTTCGCTCCGTATTTGCATATGTGCCAACCACGCTCATGTTGTGATTGAACCAGCTGTCATCACATCCACTGCTTCCTTTTTTTTTGTCTTCTTCTCTAAAATAGTGAACAGGAAGTAGCTGTTTGTTGGTTCAGAAGGAAGCAGAGCTGCAGGAGACTGCCACAGCATGACTCTATTTTCATCACAATTCATGCCACTGACATATTTTTGGGGTGCAAACATGTCTTCAAAGGGACCACATACCGGTCTCAATAAATCCAATCTGTACGTGGGGGGGTGAGAATAAACGCCACCAACTGATAATCACATTAGACATGATTAGTCTCGTACAAGTGGATCTGTCATGACATAACTAAAATTGAATTACGTGATGATTGCAGATAGCGTGTTTTGACGTCAACTTGACATTTTTAACGTGTCCCAGTTAAACGCTTAATCGTAACGGCTGCTTACTAAAGCATATAGATAGCATAACTAACGGTTCCATGACAGTGATAGTGTGTGGCTGGTACAATAGCACACTTTGTGTAACAGTCATTAAAACTCTTTTTAAGGGATGTGATGGAAGGGAGGGAGGCAACAATTCAGCATGCAGGGTCTTTAGCTGGCCTTAAACAAGCCTGGCTTTGTGAAGCTGCCGACTTTGATGTGAATGAGGTGCAGTGGCTGTCAGGAGCACATCTTCACTCTCTTCAGTAATGATGAAAACACAGCATGCTTCTCATACATTTTAATCATCTAATGACTATGATTGTACAAGACGGGTGGAACAGCAAACCCAGACCTTCAAGCTGACCTGTTAAATTTGTAGGTAAATGTTTCTTTCAAGTCATTTTTGTTAGAAAATGCTTTCCCCCTTTTTTTCCTTTACAAAGAAAGACATGATTTTTCTTGATTTAATACCCCTCCCCCGCCCCCCCCAGAAACACTAACAGTATGTTACGATACTATACCAGCTGAAGTATCATGATACCATGCGATATTGTGTTAATTCATCAATCAAATCTACAAACTGAACCAAATTCATCGAAAAACATATAAAACATTTTATACTTATTATTAATGAGAATGAATAACTGACTGTTGGAAAATACTCAAGAACAAGCAACTAATTCAGTGTGCCACATATTTCATCTATTGTTCCCAAGAGCAATGAAATCAATTGTCCTCAGAGTACTAAGAATGAACAAATCATTAGGAATAAATACCTGAATTTGTAAATGAACTCCAAGAAAAATGGCGAATCTTAGCTAGCTTACTATTAAGCACGGCTAATTTTAGTATTTACACACAGCATTTAGCGTAATGCTAGCTCGCTTACTAGCAATCAGGAACTTTTTAAAGATAAAGGTAGAGAATTTAGATTAAATGAAGAGAGTCACTAACCTTTGTGTATTCTGCAAAAGCAGTGGGAGGTGTCATTTTAGCAAAATTGCTGCACATACAACATTACTTACAGTACTACTGTACTGACGATACTACTGTTTAAAAAATACAGTGGCTTTAGTGAAGCTTTAGTATCACGGTACGACCATAGTACCGGTATAGTGTGCAACCCTACACTAGGGCGATGTCACAAATCACATGCTACTATAGAACGTTTCTAAATAGTATACGCTATAAAATCACTTTTATACCCTTTAGTACGTACTCTTTAGCGGCTGATAACATTTACATCAAGTGCAAATGTTGTTAGTGTTCACTCTGAACATTTGGTGGAAAATGATGTCACCATCCCACAACCACTAGAGAACTACTTTTATGGATATGGTACGGGTTAGCTGTCATTAGCTGTTCAGTTTCGTGCTGTTCGGTGGAAAAAGTTATTGAAAATTGGAAAAACATCTCTTGTTTTTTTCCCCTAATCTTCAGCTATTCAATCTGTGCCCACTGTAGCATCAGATTCCTGTTCTTGGCTGACAGGAGTGGAACGTGATGTGGTTTTCTGCTGTTGTAGCCCATCCACCTCAATGTTCAATATGTTGTGCATTCTTGAATGCTTTTCTGCTCACTACGGCTGTAAAGAGTGGTTATTTGAATTACTGTAACCTTCCTGTCAGCTAAAATCAGTCTCAGTTTTCCTCTCTGACCTCTTTTCCACTCACAGGATGGTTTCTTGTTTTTCACACCATTCTGTATAAACTGTAGAGACTCTATCGCATGAAAGTCAGCTCATCTGGCTCCAACAACCATGCAACAGTCAAAGTCACTGTGATCTAAATTTTTCCCCCCATTCTGACACCCCCCCCCCTTACTTAAAAGACCTGTGGCACTGATTGTGCTGAAACGAGCATATTCAAAATAGCAATGAACCAAATATTCAGTAAGGAAAATGAGACCACACACATTTACATATCTAGCCCCTACTTTCTTCCTGCTTTGGATTGGTGTTTACAGAACTGTTAGAGATTTACAAGCCTGCCGAGTCTGTATGAAGCAGGCCTTGTGTCTTAAACACGCCATAATTACATCGCTGGAGTCTCAGAATCTCTGGAATTCCCCAGGAATGACGAGCATTTGCAAAAGTACATGAGTGGACACAGCCCAAGGCTGAAATGCCTGGAGGGATACTATCCAGAGCATTCAATCTGAAACCGTGCTTTAAATGTTAGTATAGTAGTATTACAAATCAGTCTCTAGAGCGCTAGAATTTTAAAACCTCCAATCACTTAAAACACTCCAGTTTATATACCTGAGAGATTAGCCCACCCTGGCCATATCCTTTATCTCTACTCTCTCTCTCTCTCTTTCCCTTTCTCTCTCTTTCTCTCTCTCTAGTATGTAAGAGAGAGATGCAGCGCCCTTTGTTAGACTCTCCAATGAGCCACGATCTCCTGCGCCCAGTGTATCTACTATAGCCTCACAAACAGGCACAAACTCATTTATCAGCCCAACCCTCCTTTCACTCAGTCTCTCTCTCGCTCGGCCATTTCTTAAATAAATTCAATTTTTCATTGCTTTCATTTAATTTCCTATTCATCAATTTTTTCTCTCTGTTTTTTCCCCTTCTTCTGTACCCCCGCCCCCCCGCCCCCCCCCCCCCCCCCCACACACACTTCTTCATCATCTTTCTCATTTAACCCTTGAGCATGTCACCCTCCCCCTCCAGTTGGTGTCGAGTGTGTACTCTAATGCAAGGGATATAGCAGAATGCTGATTGAAGTGTGTGCAGTGTGCAAGAAGGCATTAGGACATTGTGTAGTGATAGAGTAGTGCATTAATGGCGGTCCTGGGATAGGGCCAGGCCGTGGTCAATATGTGCAATGCTGAGTCAATAACACTAGTCTCTGTGTTTGGGGTGAACAATAGGAAGGGTGTTTGTGTGGTGGGGAATGGGGGAGGGGATGAGTAACGACCCGACAGCTGGGATAGTCTCACACATACACATACTCACCCACACCCACGCGCTGAGCTACAACCGAGTTTATGTCCGTGTGTGATTTGCAGAAAGGTGTGTGCAGGTTTACCAGGTTGGAAAATTTGGGGGAAAACACACACACACACACACACACGAAACTGAAACTAGCCTAAAAATTGGCCCAAAAAGTCCCCCAAAATAGTGATAATATAGTTAATTCAAACACAAGTAAATGTTTTACTCACCTGGCTTAAGTGCATGAACATCATTCATTTCTCTCATTGTTTCCAATACTAGAAAAACAAAAAATCGCCACCTGTAACCTTTTCCCAAAACCAGCAACCCTGGTCGTGTGACTAACATGAAAGACGTGACACTAAAATATCATAACATGAGAAAAAATTTTTTCGGTTCAGCTTAGTCCTTTGCTGAACAATATATACATATGATTTTTTTTTAATGGAATGCGGGTGTAAAATGTTGTGAAATGTTTCTTTACGATTTATTCAACCACTTAATTTTTTTATAATTTATTTCATAATTCTGCTTTACATGAGCTCATAAACATAAACGTTCACCATTTCATTGTTTATCAATGTGAGCAAAGGGTGTGACAAAAAAAATCTCAACATAATAACGTGAACAAAATGCTTTCCTTGCCTCGTTGAACTCTACAATGAAGATGTCATGGTACTAAATCTAGATTGGATTTTTGCCCAGTGATGGTGATTAAGGTTTTTTTTTTTTTTTTTTTGCTCAGACAAAAGCATCCTAAACCTCCCTAAATTCCCCCACAGCCTACATCACAATGGGGGGAACCCAAACTGGGCTGCACCCTGCCAATCGGATATTGTGAACGCTTTTGTCCATTGAGAATTCAGCCAATCAGAATCGGCCATGCCAGTAAACGCTGAGCAACCGGGGGAGGAATGACGAGATGACCCTGCGTTCTCGTGAGGGGTCAAGGCTGATTCATGTTACCACTCACCATGCAACTCTGCCAAATCGTATTATTCAACTCTTAATACCAGGGGAAGGAAAACTAACACGAAACATCAAAATAAGCAAAGATACTGTTTCGGGGGAATGGAAATCATAGAGAAATGATACTAAGAATGGAAAAATGATCATTTGCCGTGAACAATCTTGGAACGTGACTGGTTTCCCTCCTCTAACACACCTGAAATCAAAACAGACTTTTTACATCTTGTTAACTCATATCTTAGATAGTTTAAATGTGCATGATTCATATATAGTAATTACTTAAAAGTCAAAATAATAATTCATTCAAATGCAGTGATTTTTTCAGATTTTCCTGTGTGTATATGGCCTCTGATTTTTGACTGTTGCTGTCGAATTGCTGTCAGGACAGCAATATAATAAAATGGAGTTACGAAATAACTGAATTTTGGGAGAAAAATCACTCCTGAAGTGCCACCTTCTATGCATCTTCATACTATAAATTCCCATTTCTCTCTCTCTCTCTCTCTCTCTCCACCAGTGACTGAGTTTTTGCACCCACCACCTCCCCATTTTCAACAATCGCTCAAAGCAATTTAGTTTTGGGCGTTGCGTCCTCACTCAAACCCATCATTTCCCATTTGTAATGCGTCAGAGTGTTTGTGGGGTTGAGCACAAATGTTGGCCTCTGTGTTTCTCTGTTCCAGGCTCTACATACAGGCTTAAATAATTATGGCCTCACTACTGGGACAAAATTTTTAAACACTTTTCCTGCTAAATCTCTGCCTACTCTAGTGAGTGTGCTTGTATTTTGCAGGAGCTGAGCAGTAATTCATGACTGACTTCAGGTTAGCATCTAGATCTGACTCCAAGTTTGGGCAACCCAATGAAATGCCAGTAAATAAAATCCTTGTTCAAATATGATCTTCACTCAGAAATAAATCATGTGCGAAAGAAAAGACAATCCCATTTCCATTTCATGTTGCCTTTACCCTCAGTAAGAGGCCTGATAATCTGATAATGAATTGAGTTTAGATCCAGAGCAAGAGGTTTGTTCCAGCATTAGGATTTATTAGCAGTAGTCGAAAAATAAAGACCACTTGATCACTAGAGCAAGAAATTTGTCTCTCACTTGAAGAGCCTGTGGAGCTTCTGGAGCAAGGAAAGTTCAGTGATCACAATCAAACAACAGTTCCTACTGTATTCTGTTTATTTATTTATTTTTAATCATAACTAGATGTTTTTTGTTGGCCAGATGTTTAGAATGGATTTACTGGAACGAAGGTGCTATTATGCTTTGCATCAGTTCAGCATAATTCAATAGCCCAGTTGCCCACGTTGTAAATAAACACTCTCTGCTTTTAGGTCCATGGTGATGCACAGTAAGTTGGCAGGAGAATATTCATGGCTAACCCAGACCTATATTCCACTATGTGTGGAATGAGCAGAGTTAATGTCTTTTTTTAACTGGAAGATTCCCCACAACTCACATACTCACCCTTCCAGTTCAAGCACAGCCACCAGGGGATTTCCAATAAGCCTGTTGCGTAATGACCAGGTGAGGCAGTGCAAGAGAAACCAAAAGGTGCAAACGCTCAGTTGCACACCTGTTATGAATTTTAGCTCCAGCACTTTGAATTTAAAATAAGCCAATATCTCTGAAGTGCAGAATGTCTGTATTATTAGAGCATATGTACATGTATATTACACAAACCATATAGCCCTTTTAATACACAGTCCCCACTTTTCAGATAAAGGAACAATTGCCAAATGTGTGTCAGTGCATCATCACTTCATGTACAAAAAAAAAGTTTTGCATGAAATCGAGATGTGGTATGCAAACCAGTAGTCTGTTGAAGTCGCCAGTCATGCTGGTGAGTTACATAAAAACAAACAATTCTAGCAGACTACAGAGAGCCAGTAATGGATAAAAAAAAGAAGAAAAACAACCGACAAAGCAAGAATACGAGGACCTACAACGTTAGGGACTCCCATAAATACAACAGCATGACCTCATACATAGAGTTCCACACAAGATTCAAACCACTGCTAAGCCTCAAAAAGAGGACATCAGGGGAAAAAAGTAGAAATTTTGTTCTTGACTGGCCAGATACCACTAAATCCAACTGAGAATGCTGTTTACTTATTAAAGACTAGCATGAACGAGAACAAATCTGCCCAAACAAGCAGGAATTAAAAATAGTAGAACTATAGGTCTGGCTGAGCATCACCAGGAAAGATACCTGTAGATGTTTATGCAGGAGATTAGCAACCGAGCATTAACCCTGGTAATGTATGTGATGCCATTTATCAAGTTACTTACTATATAAGGAAGGAACCATTTCCTATATAATTTAACCAATGTAGATGTAAGCATTCTTTACTTTAACCTCAAAGCCGTTACTTTGTTGTGCTACAGAGCCAATAAAGCAAAAATGGTGTTACTGTTCGCTTACTTACAGACTACATTGTACACTTATACGGTCCATGATAAACGTGCAAATTGTAGTGTACTATTAGCTTGTGGTGTGAAATAATAATATGTAGTACATAAATATATTATTGAGTAATATCAAAATCATGGTAGTGCAGATATAGAAACCGAAAGCAGTGAAAAAGTATGGCCATGTTTTCAGAATCCACAGTGTGTGTCTCTCCTGGCTCTAAACAGAGATTTGACCTAGGTGCATTTCAGGTCAGCTTTCAGGTCCTACACGATGTGCAGACAGATAGAGAGAGAGAGAGAGAGAGAGAGAGGGAGTGAAAGAGAGAGAAAGAGGTTGGAGATGACAGATCACTCAGAACCACACTCAGCTGTGCCAGTATTCATAAATCATAGATGGCCCTCAGACATGCCGCCATCTTAATCTCTAATGATCATCCCAGTTAGCTGTCTCCACTTCTCTCCCACTCAGTGCTGCACTGATGCACAGTTTAAAAAGTCTTTGTTTTCCTTCTATATCTCTTCTTGATCCAGGTCCATAAATCTGTTTTAATTGAGCAAGCTTTTCAAAGAATAATACACATAATGGGAAGGGATGCTGTCGTAGCTTAATACATCAACCAAGGTGAGGAAGTCATGAGCAGTGTTTTTTTTTTCTTTTTTCATTTTACAATTCATTCATTTTCATTCCCTTTTCTTGCTTAGGTTGGATCCAGGATGAAAAGTTCAGCCCAGTCATCTGTCTCAAGAGGAACAGATTACACTCATCTTGGGAATGCCTCAGATATTCCCAAGCCAACTATAGGCTTACCTCTTCAATTTGTCCCCCCCCCCCCCCCCCCAACAACCAGTGGTCATGAGAACATCCTAGAGTAACTGCCATGACACTTAGCGACAACCCTCCAGCCTCAACAATTGAGGACTTGCACATGGTCCATTGAGACTCTATGTCCCGGACATCACTCAGTAATAAGCATAAGTTCTTTTGGAGGTGGGGGTTAAATTTATCTCTCACTGAAGCTTCTGCTTGTTTCTCCCAAGAAGGGTCTGGTGGGTTTACCTGGTAAATCTACCTGGTGCCTTGTTGAAGAAATCCAAATCACCACCAGGTGGTGATCAGTTGACAGCATCGCCCCTCTCTTTACCTGGGCCTCCAAAACATAGGTCCTCAATACTGAGGATACATTCATCAAATAGACCACTGATCTTTGGCCAAAGGTGCTCTGGAACCAAGTACACTCATTAGCAACTTTGTGTTCTAACCTTGTGTTGTTATTGACAATTGCTTGCACAGAAGTCTAATTAAATTTGACCATTATGTTTCAGATTCAGAAGGCCATTCCTCCCAATCATGTGTCTCCAACAATCTTGGCCACTCTGAACATTTTTCCAACAGTTTTCCTTCCTGAGGCACAAAAACTCATAGAGGCAGCCATCTTGTCCAATGGGGAAAAACTGCAACCTGTTACCTGAAGGACTGGACTGAGCATCCCCACACCAGCTTGAGGCCAGTCGAAATTCCAGAGTAGGAGAAAGACCTCCCTGGATTGGTGGTCCCTGATTGCAAAGGTCCATCTAAGACTTCCCATTACAGCTGGTGAGCCCACAAGATGAGTCTGACCGGGGAGGCCTGGTCACCAGATGCTCAGCTCCAGACACCCCCCAGGACTAGTTTCAAAGGTGGGTCCTGGGAACCCTAATCAGGGCAAGATACACATAGTCTTTTTTGTACATTTCATGGGGGCCTTTAGGATCACTCTGTATCTGTCCTTTCCCCTTAGATCTTTTCACCAAGTTTGGCCTTACTGGGAGCAAGCACCCAGTGATATAGCCATGATATTCATGGAAGTACACAAGTCACATGTTTAAAGTACTGCAAGACCTGCATAAGTAGAATACAGTACAATATGAATATAATGCAATCATACAAATTCATATCAGCAAATTATGAGGTCTCTTTACAACAATATGTATGTTGAATATTGTACGATGTAGGATAACGTAAATATAGGCAGTTTTTCGCAACCTATTTTGGCAAAAATTTGTGTCATTGTTAAGATAGAAAAATGGTATTTCTTTGCTGTTGTATGTCTTTGCTATTTTTGTTTTCTCCTTGCTCTATTTCTACAAAGGTGCCAATGCCTCTAACATAAGGCAGTGAGATTTAAGAGAGCTCAGTTTTGGTCCTCACGCTCTACCAGTTGCTTGTATGACATGAAGTAAAAGAGAATTTATAATCAAGAGGAGCATGAGGAAGAGGCAGTGAGGGAATGGGAGGAGGGGCCGGGAAGACGTGGAGGAGAAAACGTTGACCTAATTCTGTACATATAGCAGCGGCACTATTGTACTAGACAACATTCTCTCCCTTCTTCTCTCTCTTATAAATTTAACAGCTGAAAGTAGACTTCTCAGGGCTTGAGACCTCTGGCTGTTATTCCGTCTGAGTCTCTTCCTATCAGGCTTTAAACATCATTGTCATTGTTGCTGTCTTACATGCAGCATCAAAGCTTTTCCAAGACACACAGACACAAGCAAACTGTGCATAGTAAATTAGGCCACACAACTGAGATGAAAACATGCTATGCCAATATTCTGTCCAACAAAAGCACACTGTAGCCTCTCCAAAGCGAGAGGAATATAACACAAAAATGTCTTTTCACCAATGCAACAAGCCCTCGAAATGGCCAACAGTTTTCATAATTCTGTATAATAAGGGGTTATAAATGCTGACCATCCATGTGAGCAGAGGAAAGTTCTTCAGTAGCTGATGAGCCAAGTATGTAAGAGCCAAAGAAAGAGCTCCAAAAACAAATCTTCCTTAGTATGCACTTTTTGCAGAATAGAAAAGCTAAACGTTCCAATATACAAAACAGTTCTCTAGAAAAGTGTTTCCACCAAAAATCCTGAATCATCTCCAGTGTTCCAGGATAAATGACTGTATATTCCCATATTTTTAGATGATAGGACGAGCGGGATACATTTATTGAATCAACACATAACGTCCGTGACGGATTTTGGCTTTTGTTTTGGCGTATGATGGACATGGTGGATTTTGATTGGTTTGGCTTTGGCATATTATGTACATGGTGGATTTTGACATAGACAATGGAATTTGGCTTGGGTGTAGTTTTCCAAATCAAAAGGCAGGAAGCACAGTTTCTCCAACTTGCTACCCATGCAGTAATTCAGCAGACTGACAGATAATCAAGCCAATTTTAAAACATAACATTTCCCTTTAAAGAAGAGACTTTAAAGAGAGAGGAGAACTCTGTCATTGTGGTTAACCTTGACATAACATACAGAGTCCAGAAACCAAATGCTTTCCATTGCGATGATTACTGTAAGCAAGCGTTAAACTGAAGGAAAATGGGACACCACTAGTAATGGGCTGTTGTAGACTCCAGAGCAAAATTATGCTGATACAGCACTGACCAACATGATAAATACACACTGCTCTGTTGATGTCATTAAGATCGCTGCACTGTTCAGCAGATACAGCTGTCCCTGGATTAGGTCCCAACTAACTCTTAAAAACCATTTTCAAGTAACATAAAATGCTGAACTTCTCCACTAGTCCCAGCTGTCATGAATTTCACAATGACTGCACTTGGTACTAAGCAAAACATACTGTAGACTGGCTGTATGCATCACCAGCAGGGTTTTATGATTACAAATTCATAACAACATGCATGGAAATGCATGAGCAGTTAAGTTTAGGGGTACAGGGTTAGCAGACATAGCTGTTCTTACATGTATGAGAATTTGATATCTAATAAAATAACTTTCACTTGATAGAATGAATTTTGCATTCAAGAAGTTTATTGTCATGTGAAAAAATGACGATAAGAGAGTCAAGAGTTCCTTTAGATGAGGTCTGGCCACCCACAAGCTGTTTATTTCTAATTTATCTGGTTTATTGTTACTAGTAATCCCAGTTTGTTTCACTAGTTTGAATACCCTCATGTTTTTGTAGCTGCACCTCTCAGGAATCCCAGTATTTGTTTGGAGTCTGCGATTTACTGGACATTTGAAACCATCATGATCAATTCTGACTGATTTTCCAATTATGCCCAGAGATGCCTATGTGCATGTATATGTGTAGGTGCTTGTTACGCGGACTGACCCTGGCACATTGTATTTGCAATTGAGCAAACACAGATCCTGCTGATCCTATCTGATGTGCAATAAAAAACCTCAATGAGGACTGTAATTGGTGCTTCAGTGCCATCACACAGTAAAGAACAGCATCTCACTGTGTGTCTGTTTGGTGATCTTGATAGTTGTGCTGACAAAGCTGCCTCAACTTAAAGACCTCAGTGAAGCTAGGTCGATATACAAAAAGAACTTAAATAAAGCCATTGACATTTATTTGAGTTTGATCTGATCTGTTCTGAATTATTGCCTCTGCTGACCTGTCCCAGACACCCCCAGATATTATGTTTAAAAACCAAGACCAAGAATGTAATGGTTTGAGTGATGTCAAACCAGCACACTATTTTATGTACAGCAAAGGCATGAACATTGTGGATTTGGCTTGGGTTTGCTTTGGCGCATGTTATAAATGATTCTAGATTCTGGCTTGTGTATATGGTTTTCCAAAATCAAAAGGCAGGAAGCAAAGTTTCTCCATCTTGCCATCTCCCTGTAGTAGTTCACTAGACTTTTCTCCCCACTGACAAATAGTAAGGCCAATTTTAAAATGTAACTTTTCCATTTAAGGAAAAAGACTATAAATATTGAACCACTGGCATTGTGGTTAACCATGGCATTACGCATAGGATCCAGAAATGTCAAACCACCAGCAACTATTTTTGTACAGCACAAACAAATAATCCACTAATCAACAAACGTTGGTTACATTTTTGGTTTAGGTTGAAGTTGAATGGGGTTTGATGAACTGTGACATCACTCTTAGCCACAGATGTATTGGAATACAACCATTAAAATATCTCATAAACCAAACCAGCACAAACTATAATTTTACAGAAAAAACAAAGAAATTACACATTTTAAATGGGGTGCCAACATCATGCAGGCTTGGTTGAGAGTCAGCATGAGAATAAATAAACCCTCTCACATAAAAGATTCATTGGGGAATCCAAAGCCATATAACCGGCATGGTCTAGGCCAGTGGTTTTCAAAGTGGGGGCTGCCAGGGGGCACCCAGGGGGCCTCAACAATTTGGTGTGAAAAATAAATACATGATTTTTTATATATATATGCATTACTATAACATGTTATTTGTAACAATACATATTAAAATCACATTTGCTATACCTAACTTTCTAATTGCTAAACATACAACGTAAAAAAGGGGGATATATTCAGAAGTCTGTATTTTTAATGTGTTTTAAAGACATCTTGCAAAAGGGGGGCCTCGGTCAAATGTTAATGCCATTTGGGGGGCCCTGCCCTGGAAAAGTTTGGGAACCCCTGGTCTAGGCCACTTTATTCCATTTATTACTTTTTACACAAAACAGAGACTGTACTAGCTAGCTAGTTGGGGTAGTAGCTACTATTCAGATTACCCACCAATATGAGAAGGACATAGTGAAAACTTTTCAACCAAATGTTGCAGGTTTATAAACTCACTTACAGTGCCTTGAATCACAAGTATTCATTCCCGGAACTGTTCCACATTTTGTAGTGTTACTGAAATGGACTGATTGGAATCATATATCATCAATCTAAAACTGAACCAGAATATTTTTTTTGCCCTTGGGACAAAGTGCTACATTAGGTAGAGAACACTACTGCCAAAGTGAAGCATGGTTGTGGTAGAATTACACTGACAGTTACCCTTGGCCTCTTGCTTGCTTCTTTGACTAATGTCTTCCTTATTTATTTACTGCCTTCTTTCATAATAGATTTAATGGTGCTCCACAGAATATTTTAAATAGCAAAAAGCCGACTGATCCTTCTTCAGAACTTTGTCTCGAATATGTTTTGATAGCTGTACATTCTTCATGATGCTGTTTGTTTATGTATGTTCTCTGACAAACTCTGGGGACTTTGAGGAACAGGTGTATTTATATTGAGATCAGGTGACACTTTAACTGCACACAGATGGACTCCTTTTCAACTCATTATGCGACTTCTGATGGCACCTAGTTGCACCAGAACTACTTTAGATGTTTTGTTCTTTTAAATTTGTAAATAATTCTCTAAATTATATTGATTCTTCCTTCCACTTCAATATTATGGACTATTTTGTGTAGATTCATGAAATACAATCCCAGTAAGTCCCTTTCAGTTTCAGGATGTAACACTACAAAATGTGAAAAGGTTTAGAGATGGTGAATACTTCCGCAATCTTGTTTTGAACTTCCTTAAAACAAATTTGAGATACATAATTAGACTGTATGAACCTCATATGAACATGTAATTTGGGTTTAAGAAAGTGCAACGTATTTACAATCTCAGCTGAAAAAAATGCATAATCTTATAGTGTGGCCTCCTAGGAGCATCTTTTGTACACTTTTCTGGCCACAGGCTTCATCAGAATCAGAATCAAAAGCTTGCTATCTGACTGACTGACTGCACTTCCTTGGATACACACTTCCACACACTGTTGGGAACTCCATGACATGATGAGCTTTTCAGTACAGGATAAAGTCACTAGATTGAAAAATGTTTTCAGCATCAAAGCATTAAAGATTATTTAAAGAGTTTTATTTGAAATAATTAGTGCAGAATAAATGTGACTGGACATTTGCAGTCAGTCAAATGGCTTCATCCGGTAAAAATAGCGGGGCGGTGGCTATGTTAGTAATGCTAACCACATGAAAAAATACTATAATATTTTAGAGTAAATTTACTATAGAAAATGTAGTAGAAGTCCTATAGTACATACTATAGTGTTTTTGAACCTTACTATAAGGTAAGATACTAAAGTAAATTGCAGTGATATGAGGTAAGTTGTTGTGATAATTTTACTATAGCTTTTGTGGTAACTCTACTACAGTAATATATATATATAAAACAAACAAACAACTACAGTCATTACAGTAGTAAATTTTCTACAACACTGTACTACAATATGTGTGACAACCGTCACAGCACATGGGAATGTTGTAAACCTTTGTAGTACATTATAATGGACACTAGAACACACTGTAGTATCCCACAGTATTCTATAGTAACTCTAATATTTAAAGCACTGTTTATCAATTCCCTACAGTCATGTCTACAGTACGCTGTAGTGTACATTAACAAAGTGTAGTAATTACTATAATACACTACAGTACACCACAATCTACCACAGTTTACTAAATTCTAAAGTATACTACAGTATGTAATACAGGTGATCAATTCACTATAGTTAATACTACAGTAGTATATATTAACTAAGTGTAGAAAATACTATAATACACTACATTATACTATAATTTACTACAGTTTACCATAGTAAACACTAAAGTATACTGTAGTATATTTTCATATGGGTATCTACCAGACTCTCAGGGAAAAGCTGGCGATTACATGCCTTTTGACTAAAACACCAGTATGCAATTTCAGTAATCTGAATAGGCTGGCCAGAAAATCACATTAAGCAACCGCAAGTTTCCTCTTAATATGCTGATTTTATTTGCCCAATTCCCTGTTTACAATTACTGAAGTCTGCTGATGCCCCAGTAAAACAGCACAGAATACCAAAACAGGACTAAACTAAATGTATTGCTCCCATAGATAGAAGAATTCTAATTAGCCAGCTATATGAAAGAAATTTCTAGCCCAGCTTCTGGTTAGCGTCCTGTCACCTTAAGACGTAGCTAACAATAGATACAGTAATTCCAGGTATAAAAGATCCATTGCACAGTAGTGCATATGAGGATTAAATTAAAGAGCTGCTGTAGTGTGTGAACTTGGGGAATGTGTGTGTGTGTGTGTGTGTGTGTGTGTGTGTATGTGTATGTACAAAAATCATTGAGTTGGCAACAATTAATGATATGGCTGTTCATACAGTTGGTGAATTATCACTGTATGTGGCTACAGGGAAAGAAGAGGAGGATGAAGAGAAAGTGAAAGGGAGATTTAGCAGGGGTTTTCTTCCCTGTTCTCACGTCTGCTACGTCGACTCTTTAGCACCTCACAGACACAGGCGTCTCCAGTGGACGTGATTCGATGTTACAGCTGATGGCGACGATGGCGGCAAAACGAGACATTTGTACCAAGTACCTGAGAGAAGAGACACACAGGAGAGGAAGGAAAGCAGGGAGGGAGGGAGATTGTGAGTGTGTTCCAGCACCATTCCCTAATTGTCCTGCACCACATAAATATTTCAGTTGCACACACACACACACACACACACACACACACACACACACACACACACACACATGTTGCAGAAACTGGTGTGTGCTTCCTCTGTGGCACTGTCGCTGTTCTTTTTCAATAGGACTTGCACAGCTGCCAACACCACAAGTCTCATATTTCTCTGTGTGTGTGTGTGTGTGAGTGTGCGTGTAGGAGGATACATTATCCATGGTGCTTGCATTCATGGTGTCAATCATTTATATTGTTTTAAATAAAATAGAAATTAGAAAAAAAGATGATTTCTTATTTCCTCCTTAAACAATGGACTTTCTTGTGTTCTCCTTAACAATTACTGCATAATTACTGTACAACTGAATGACATAACATAATTATAAATATCTCTGACCCTTCAAACAAATGATGCCACTAGAGCTGTCAGTCCTGTAGTCATCTCAAATACAATTTCCTCCTAATCTTGATCTAAAGCAGATTCATACTATTAAAAACCCCCCAGTAAAACCCATACTCAACATTGATTACAAATCAAAATTGTACAGAGCTGTACAATTTATGTTAATGTAACAAATACAGTCCTCTCTGAAACCACTGGAACGGCAAGGCCAATTGATTTGTTTGTGCAATACACCTAGACATTTAGGTTTGAGATCAAAAGATGGATATGAGATGAGAGTTTAGGGTTTCAGCTTTTATTTCCTGGTATTATATCTAGATGTGTTAAACAACGTAAAACAAAGAACCTTTTGGATCAGACCACACAATTTTTAGGTGAGTAAAAGTATAGGAACAGATGAGTCTTGAAGTAAACAAAAGTAAATGTAAATTGCTATTATTTCATCTTCTGGGAAACATGTAAATATCTTATGTAGCTTCTAAAGGTCAGTACTAAATGAAAAAAAATAAGATCTTTATTCAAAATAATAACAAATTTCACTGAATCCTGTTCAAAAGTTTACACACCCCTGGCTCTTAATGTATCGTGTTGCCTTCTTGAGCATCAGTGAACATTTGCACCTTTTGTAATAGTCACGTATGAGTCCCTCAGTCGTCCTCAGTGTGAAAAGATGGATCTCGACGTCATATAGTCGCTGTTGGAAAGGAGTTAAATATGCAGAAGATGATGGAAAAGTAAAGAATGTGCAGGACCTAGAGGATTTTTCTGAAGAACAATGGGCAGTTTAACTGCTCAGGACAAACAATGGACTCATGAAGAACTCTCAGAAAACATAAAAACAGTCGTTGATCATCCAGGTAACGACACACAGTATTAATAATCAAGCGTGTGTAAAATTTTGAACTGGCTCATTTGTGTAAATACAGTTATTATTATGTCTTGTGGACTCTATGTAAACATCTGTTATGTTAAATAATTTCTTCTATTGTAGTTTATTCTAGGAATGTACACCCTGAAAGCAATGATAGTTCATTGCAGAGCTTTGACTTTTGTTACCGTATTTACTTTGTTGTTCTCAAGAGGAAACTCTGTGTAATATACACTGGCACATACCTTCATTCAACACTATCCTGGTCAGGGGTTTGGTGGTTCTGGAGCCTATCCCAGGAACACTGGGTAGGAATACGCCATTCCATCACAGGGTATCATTCACACACCTAGGGGCAATTTACCGTAGCCAATTCACCTACAGGAATGTTTTTGGGAGGTGGGAGGAAACTGGATAAGCTGGAGGAACCACAGAAGAGACTGTAAACCAAACTCAGGATTGATCTTTGGACCCTGGATCTGTGAGGTGAATTGCTGCACTACCTTTCTGCCCCATGATACATACAATAATTCATTATTTTGCAGAGGTGTACTACTTGTAGTGTAAAAAAAAAATCCAAAAAGGTATGGCCACATGATTATACTTTCCAACCCAGTTAGTTCTTAAGGACACTAAATAGGAAATACAGACCTTGTTGCAGGACATTTGGCCTGCCATCTCTAGCACACTGATATTACACTTCCATCAAACAAAATGTCCACACTCTCAGAAAAACAGGCACATCTTATTATTGTACCTTTAAAATGTGGATAAAGCATACTTTAAAAAAAAAAAAAAAAGATTTAAGGCACATAATGCACCTAAGATACACTTTACGCACCTTTCCAGGTAAAAGAGACATAGCAAAAGGTACAAAAGGTGTATTACCCCAGTAACAACAAATGGTACAGTTTAGTACCCATTTTTTTCTGCATGTATACAGCCATGTGAAAAAATAAGTACACCCCACTGAAATGGTTGACTAGGCCATTCCATAAGCAGCCATTTCTTCCTTTTGAGCCATTCCTTGGTGGATTTGTGAGTGTGCTTAGGATCATTATCCTGTCGAAATGTCCATGTTCGGTTCAACTTCAACTTCAACTTATCTTCAAGCACTCTTTGATATGATGCAGAATTCATAGTTGAATCAATGAATGCAAGGTGTCCAGTCCCTGAGGCAGTGAAGCAACCCCAAGCCAAAACATTTCCACCACCATGCTTCACAGTTGGTATGAGGTGTTTCTCCTGAAAAGCTGTCTTCAGTCTGCGCCAAACATGTCTGCTGTTACTGTGGCCAAACAACTCTATCTTGGTTTCATCTGTCCAGATCACATTATTCCAAAAGGGCTGCTTTGCCTATATGCTCATTGGCAAACTGTAGTCTTGCAAAGGCTTTTTCCTGGCACATCTCACATGCAGGTCAAATTTGTATAATCTCTTTCTGATTGTAGACACATGCACTTTGACACTGACAGTTTCAAGACTTATTAGCAGGGAACACCAAAGGGAACACCAGACACCAGATATGAGAGGGGAATATATAAGACAACGGCATGGTCCTGTAGGTTCATTCTGTACAACATCAAGAAAATCAGACCCTATCTCACCGAACAGGCTACACAGCTACTAGTCCAGGCTCTTGTCATATCAAAACTGGACTATTGCAAGGCACTACTCTCGGGCCGCCCGGCCAGCTCCATCAAACCCCTTCAGATGATTCAGAATGCAGCAGCACGCCTTGTCTTCAACCAGCCCAAGAGCACCCATGTCACACCCCTCTTCATCTCCCTCCACTGGCTTCCTGTAGCCGCCCGCATCAAATTCAAGGCCTTGATGCTCACGTACAAGACCTTGTCTGGAACAGCACCCCCATACCTCAACACTCTCCTTGAAGTTTACGTTCCCTCACACAATCTGGGATCGGTTAACGACCGACGCTTAGTAGTGCCTACTGTGTGGCTCACGGTCCCTTTCCAGAACCTTCACACTAACTGATAATCAGTGGTGTAATGAACTGTTCAAAAACAGCTAAAGACCCACCTCTTCCGTGAACACCTAACTAACCCCTAAAAAATAAAAAATAAAAACCTTACTCTGGCTCTTACATCTCTACTTTGCATACTTTGCTTCTTCTAGAACTCAATTACAGATCTTGTATAGTAGCACTACTTGTATTGTTCTCCGCTTGATATATCGCTTTGCTTGTATTTCCTCATTTGTAAGTTGCTTTGGATAAAAGCATCTGCTAAATGAATAAATGTAAATGTTAATGTAAATGTAAGACAGGTTCCACCTGCACTCCCTAAGCAGATTCTAATCACTGACACCCAATCTTGAACACCTGTTTCTAATTTTATGGATTTGAAGGTGTGATAAATGTAGGGGTGTACTTACTTTTTCCATGTGACTGATCAGTTTTTTGTTAATTTAAATTGTGAAAATTACTACAAAATGTCAATTCTATGTGTCATTTGATAGACTGTATCAACTTTATTAATAGGCACTGTTTCAAAGAAGATCAAATGTTTGCTAGACCAAATACGTCAAAAAAGCCAACAATTCCCATGGGGTGTGCACTTATTTTTTCACATTACTGTAAATGTCAAATGGGATGTGGTTAAAGGCCAACCTTACACACCCACCCATCCTGTACCATCAGCTCCCTCCCATCTCCCCCTGCAGGCTGCGCCATACTGGGAAGAGTGGCTCTCCCCAACTGCTGTGATTAGAACGTAATGAATTGTCTAGACAGTATTCATCTGGATTATGTGGGGGTCTCTTGAGCATGTTTAGCATTAGCATAGTCCTGCTGTGCTGCTATCTCTGGAGCACTTTTCATACAAATGCAAATACACATAAAGACCTAGGGATGTCATCTCCTCTCTAAATCTCACAGTGGATTGGAAAGAGGGGTGATTAAGTTAGATTTTGGCAGATTAGGTTTTTTTTAGGGATGAGTAGGATTTTGGAAATGTTGGAGGAGACGATTCAGCTACAGTTTACTGTGACACTGGCCTCGCACTTATGACTCTGCAGGCATGCACGCACAAGTTTGCATGAGGGAAACACAAGTGCCAAGAAAATTGAATAAGCAGAAGAGTAGAGCACAGTTTTTTGCCAGCTGTATAAGAATAGTCAATAAAGTTCATACAGCTCAAGCAGGGTTTTTGCTGCTAAAGAGCTAAAAGGAGAGGTCTCAGCAAGGTCATCCACAGCCAGAAAGGAAACGTCTTGGACGAAACCCAATGATCCGCTCCATTACAATACAAGCCGAGCCTTGAAGGAATTCACTGAAATGGAAATATGAGTAGAGTGGTGCATCACTGTAATGCCAGATTCCTTCTTTGTGGTCAGGAGCAATACACACTGTTACACACTGAAGTAATGCACATACTAGTATGGCAGTTATGGTTATTTTATTGAGCTGACAAAACATTTGAATGTGAATTTTATATATTCGAATTATATACATGTCACACTGAATTTTTTTCTCTGTGGCGTATCTATAAAATTGCCATTTTTGCGAATGCTTTTCTTTCAATTAAACTTCCTAGTGGCAAGACTGACCTTTAGAATTATATAATTCATGGTTATGGTTTTAAGATTAAAAACATAATAATAAAAAAATCAGAACCCTCACTACAAATCTCAAAATTTCAAATCTTGGAAACACGGATTTTAAGTAAATTAGGCCATTTACATTTTAGGTCCTTCAGGACTCCCAGGGAAAAGTAGACGATTTCATGGTCAAACATAAAACAAAAAGCATAACACATAAAAAAAAAGGTCTGATGAGCTACTCAAATAGTTTTCTACACTTGTAACATTCTACCTAGGTAGGCTATGCTAACGGTATTTCGCTAGCAATCGTTAGTTAGCTAACAGCAGCAGTTTCTACCGTAGAATGTAAAATCATTAGATGAGCTTAGCACAATAATATCTTCCATTTTGACTCCACTTAACTCACCTCTATGTCTCTTCACTTCATAGTCATGGATGTGAGCTTAGCAGATGACTCAGTTTGGCTAAATACTGGATTTGACCACTCAGAAAGCATCTACTTTGAGCTGGGAATCCCAGAAACGTAACGTTGTGAGGTGTTAAGCAATCACTCAACTAGAAAACTTAACACTTAGCATACAGTAAACATACATAGTAGCTGGTTTATGCAGCAGTACTTTGGGCCATTATGCAAAAATCACCCAGAATTTATTATGTAGTAATATAGGACTTACTAGTAATACTTAAACAGTTTGCAAGCTGAAAATGTAAGTACACTGTAACTAATATGAAAAAAGCGAAAACAGTTATACTTCAGTACTGACTGCTAAGAGGTAATAGAATAGTGGTACAGTTAATAATTGCGTAATCTTAGCTACATAAAAAACAAACATTCACATTAATGTAATATTCTCTGTAATGTTCAGATATGGGTCTTAGCATCGAATACTGCTGTGTACTTGAGATTTTCCACCACTGCTACTGCAGACTTGTACAGTATGCACCAAATCAAGATTTTACAGTTGACATTTTTGAATGTTATAAATGGTATTTATATGCCTTTGAATATTTCTAATCTACAAGCTGTGCCATACAAACCCAATAGTTTTATATAATAACTATAGCGACTAATATATTTAGTATTCATATTATATTACCCTGCTGAAAAAAACCCCAATAGAAACTATCATAGAAATTCAAATGGTTTCCACTACAATTACCATTACAAACCATCAGCTAACCATTATTAAACATACCATAATTGGTCCTTAGTGGTATCCACTAGACATAAGATGCCATCAATAGAAGGCAACAAATTACCAGTAGAGACCCACAGGGACATTATAGTTTCCATTAAAAACCAATACAATTCCCATTTTAACCATTACAAATTCTGTGAGGAGTTCTATTTTTTTTCCCCCATTTGTAATATAGGGAACATTTGTAATAAATATCTTTAACATATTAAACAGATTTTATTTTAATATCAAAATATTATTGAATATTAATATTTAATATACAAGGTATGTACCAGATACTACTTGTGGTAGTAAATGTAATTACTATCTACTTATGTATTATTTATGTACTACTACTACTACTACTATTACTACTACTACTACTACTACTGCAACTACTACTTCTACTAATAATAATATTTTTTTTGTTTTTGACAAGTAATCAAATAAAACACTTCTTTTGTAGATCAAGGATTTTCTAGTGTTGCTCAGACACACCAGAGGCCAGCAGTTCAAGTTTGATGCGTTATGGTTTGTAATATCAAAGCCTTAAATTGGATTCTGTCTCACCTGTAAATCACATAAAGCATAAAAGCATCAGCCAAATTATTAAATAGAATATTATCACATTAACATCAGGATATTAACATGCATGCTCACACCAGGTGAACATGTATACAATGAGTGGATTACGTGATTGCATTTCAGACAGAGAAAGGGATAAGGTTCACCCTGACTTCTGACCTTTCTGGTATAGGAAAAGGAAGTGACCCATGTCAGCCTCGGGCCATGTCGATTGCATTTATGTTCGTGTGTAAGCGTGAGACTGGGAGTGGTTAAAGTAAATCCAATGATCTGATGATTTCGAGTGCTTACGCCTACTCCTCTGTGATCTGTTCCATCTCTTTATGCTATTCACCAGACTGAATGAGAGTGACTGGATCGTCAATAAAAATGGTTTGTGAAATGGTATAGCCATTATGGAAGATTCCTCTCTCGGTATCTCCGCTGATTCACGTGCTGATGAATAAAAGATGCGGTCTGATGCCGTAACATGAGAGAAAGAAGAGTTGAGCTCAGGGGCTCAGGAATGTGAAGAGACAGATTGGTGATGACAGAAGTGTGGTGACATCATGGAGAGTGAGACCTCTGATTGGCTGAAGGGCCCCAGTGTGTCTCTATAAAGTAGCAAAAAAGCCTCATTTCTCTTTTCTCAGCTGCTCTGACTTTTTCTTCAGCTTGCATCACACACGTGCACACACACACACACACACACACACACACACACACACACACACACAGTCACATACTCATGGAACAGCATTCACACGTACCCATGTATGTATATATATATTTATATAAATAAAATGTCCCTTAATATCTGATATATTCTCTATAACAACAACAACAACAACAACAATAATAATAACTACAACAACAACAACAACAATACTACTACTACTACTACTAATAATAATTAACTATTATTATTATAATACATTTTATATAATTATTATATTATTAATATAATTTTTTTACAGAAATAATTTAATGGCTTATTATGTTTTTTCTGTTGTTAACTGTTAATTATTTATGCAATTTTGACAAATAATTCAATTTATTTTAATTTTCACTGCAATGGTTGCTATGCACCAATTAGAGTACACTTAGCAACAACTGAAAGAGTCTGTAATGCTAATATACCGAAAACAGCCTGTGTGTGTGTGTGTGTGTGTGTGTGTGTGTGTGTGTGTGTGTGTGTGTGTGGAGAACAGACATTTCCCTTTATCAGTCTGACATACTGATGCATACACAGGTCTAGGGAGCATTTTTTGCCTTCTCAGGAGAAAAACTCTGCTATTTTACATCTGTCCTTAAATAAAACCAGTGTCATAAATAAAACATAAGATTCCTTTGCCTCTGAATGGTAAGGGGATATTTACAGGTGGCTAGAATAGGAGTTAGTTTTAGGCATCTCTACTCTGCAAAGCCTGATCAAGCATGCGCTCCTTCCCAGAACCGATGGCATTCACATTGCCCTTATTCTACTCATGTGACTGATCCCATTGAGGCCTGACACTACTTCCTGAGTGCACAAGCTGGAAGCATTGCTCACGTTCCCCGCCTCCTGTGTGATTTGCATGGGTCACAGACAAGCGTTGAAGCAGCTGTCAGTCATTTGTACACTCCCATTGTCTGACTTGACTCATTTTCTCCATCCCCAATTCTGGACATCTCAACATCTCAGCTCACCCATCCCCCCCTTTACCACTCTGCTACAAAAGGTAACTAGAAGTCATCGCCGCTGCGCCCGGTTGCTATGTGGATGCCATGACAACCATGGTGGATTGCACACAGGGCTCATGTATCGAATGGCTGTAATGGATTGAACTTTGGGGGCTGTAAGGAGAAATTACACATTTAGAACGCTTTCCATTTTTTTTTTTGTTCCTGAGCAGTGGGATGGTTGGATGGACAGGGAGGGTCAGCACAAAATGTCGGCTATTTTCAGCCACACAAAAGCCCACGTCATTGCCAGTTAGGCAAGACAATATCAGAATTGGTCAATTAAGTGGTTTTCACGGATGCAAGGCCACAGCAAGGGGCTGAAATGTCCTAGGGAACATGCAGGGAAAGGCAGGGAACAACAGCTTCCAGTTAAGCATAGAAGCTGCACTGTGCTCAAATGAATCTGAACAGCTTGTAATGAGGATGTAGGAACTAATGCTCCAAATAGATGCAGGGATTTTGGAACAAATTTTCCCTAGACACTCTGTCAACATTGTTTCAAATGTTAATAACATTCATTAACCATCACAACAGTAAGCTTTTGGAGTATAATAATAATAATAATAATAATAATAATAATAATAATAATAATAAAAGCTGCAAGCAGCATTTTTGGGGGCCAAGCACTCAGACTCAGTGAGCCACACGTTCACAGACATGCTACAGTTGTTGCATAAGCAATCACAGGAAAGCAGAGACATAACTATAGGTAAAGGGATTCAAGAATAATGTGTAGTTTCATGCATTTGGGAGAACGGTTTTGAATATCCTTTGATAACTCTTGTTTAGACAGGTCTCAAGATGATGTGAGCCAAATTTGGTGAAGATTGGGCAAAATTTGAAGGAGGAGTAGCAAAAATGGCAGTTAGATGTAAGCATTTTTAGCATGTCATTGTAAATTTTCACCAGTAAGTGGCACTGCCATGAAATTTGTTCCATAGCCTCAGGTCATGGTCCTGAAGACACAGCTTCACATCCTGTTTGGTGGACTCACTGTCAGATTCATTGGCACATTATAGACAAACTGTACGGAATATTCAAAATTCTTTTGATAACTTTTGATGATGTGCTAAATCTGGTGATGATTGGAAAAAAAAGCTGTAAGGAGGAGTAGCGAATATATATATATATATATGTATATATATATATATATATATATATATATATATATATATATATATATATATATATATATATATATATATATATATATATATATTTTAGCAAAATCCAAGATGGTGGAAAATTATCAGCACAGGAATTGAGGGATGCCTGGCATTTACATTTTGGACACATGGTTCAATTGTTATGAGCACAAATTAGGCCCAAATTTGACCCAATGGTAGTGCTAGATCGTTGGCACCACTTAGCCCAGATTTGGTCAGAATGTTGCTTAGACCCTGTGTCCAGATTTCACAACTGTTGACCAGATGGTTCTATGGGTTGCCATGGACACTCTAGCAAGAAGAAAAAGACGCAGAATAATCATAATAAGAAAAGGTAGAATAACAACAGGGGGCTTACGCACCTTAGGTGCTTGGCTCCCTAATTAGATATCTTTTAAATAATTACTATTATTATTAAGTTGCAAAAACTGTTTATTTAAATTATATATTTAACAATACATTTAATTTTATTCATTTGCTATTTTAATGATGTAGATTTACTGCTAACATCATTTATATTATTTATATACATGTGTACAATTTTAACATAAAACGATTTATATTTTAATAATAAAACAATTTTTACACTAATATATTAAATATTCACTTCAAATCACAATACTGTCAGGTTCAACCTTATAATTGTCAGGGTCTCAAGGTTTCATTTCAAGGTTTCATTTTACCAACAGTAGATTCCATAACTGCCTATGCTTATGATGCCTGACTGAAATTTTTTTGTCTCATTTGTTTAATTAGGTTCTCTTTGTCTAATCAGGACTTGTGTGAAAATCTGCTGATGTTTTTGGCCATATTTATGCAGATATATTGACCATTCGAAAGGGTCCACAAACCTTCAAACACCACTGTACATGTATCCTCCATAAGAGTTGACGTTACATTACATAAACAATTAAAAAGATTTATTCAAGTAGGTCTCAAATGTAACATGATTTTTGTTAATTACATTATGTGATAGATTTGTGTTGATATTAGTTTGTGCTATGACAATTTCCAGGTTGACTTACATTAGAACATCTTAGTTAGTGCATGTCTGGTATGCCAGAGTCACAAAATGGAGATTTTTTTATATAGCTTGTGAAATAAGGGTTCAGTTGGAAAACTCAAATGAGGTTAGCATTTCCTAATGCTCTGCAGTGCTGTAACAGTAGCGCTGTACTTAAATAAAGTATCAGTTTGCAGTTTATAAGATATAAGATATAAGTTTATGTACCCATAGATTGTTACAGTGGTGCTTGAAAGTTTGTGAACCCTAGAATTTTCTATATATCTTTTCAACACATCAGATTTTCACACAAGTCCTAAAAGTAGACCGAGAGAACCCAGTTAAACAAATGAGACAAAAATATTATACTTGGTCACTTATTTATTGAGGAAAAAGATCCAATTGGTCATATTATGCAGAAATATAGAAGATTCTATATTCACCACTGTAGGTGTACAACTGGGTTGAGATCTGATGATTTTCCTCCTCATCAAACCGTTCAGTTAGCCCTTGTGCCTTGTGGATGGGGGCGGAGTCATCCTGGAAGAGACCACACCCACCACTAGAGAAATGTTTCGTCATAAGATAAGAAGAACTTTGCATTTATTTGCAGTGACAGTGACTAAGGGGAAATTGAGATACCAAGTCAGTATGACATTCTAAGGCAAGTAAATGTTACAACACAACATTATGTCACTTGATTGAGATGTTATGTCAACTGGACATCAAAATTGACTAAGCAGATAACTGACACCTGTTAGAATATGCCTTTACGAATGTTTAAGTAGCTTTTTGTCATTTCTCATAAAGGTCTTATGTAGGTTTCATGTAGCCAATAAACACTTGCTTTAAAGGAAAATCTTTCCACTGGATACAATTTGAATTACAGGCCCAAAGCACGAAAGAGGAAGTTGACTGTAAGTATATTTATTATTCTGTTTTGTATATGGGGTTACCTGAGGTTATCTGCTTACAATACAGCCCCACCCAATGCAAATTAGATTAAAATAACTTTCAACTTGTTGACCCATATTGTCCTGTTCTATGCCATCAATAGTAAATTCCTCGCAGAAACTGTAGAGAATAGTAAGAAGATCATTGTAAAAATAAGTTGACAGGAGTATAATGGCACCCACAAATTAGCATCTGAACAAAAAAAAGTTGTCATTGTATGAAAGGGCCTTTTTCCAGACTTTATTCAATCACCACAAACACACACACACACACTGAGGAAGAGTGTGATAGAGAGGGCTAGGAGACATAGAAAGATGAGAAAGATGTGGAAGACACAGTGTAGATCATACAGCTTTAAGAATGAGGTGCAGCGCAGGGCAGGAACAGAGCAAGGACAAGGTGCTGAAAATGAGAAAGCAACAGAGAAGGGAAGAAAAGGAAGTGACAGAGAGACTGCATGAGGTCTCTCGTCCCTGCAGCATTCCTGAAGAGATACTTGGCAGTGTGTGTGGGAAGACGGATCTGTATTCTCTTTGTCCAGCTCCTTCCCTTGTCCTTCCTGATAGGGAGTCTTGACGGGAGACGCCACAAACGACAGGCTTCCAGAGATAAGAAATCTGAAAGGAATCGAGCACTTACACACTGACGCACGCATACACACTGTGTGATGGATTTATAACGACGTCTGTCCTTATTAATCATCATAATTGAGTTTACAGCATAAAAAAACGTAAAATAAAATCCATTAGCCATTTGCTGCTGATTGTCAATCTAGATGCACTAAATTGACACGAAATGAAGGTAATATAACATTTCAAGATTTTTCTGAAGAATGGAAGGGAAATACTCTTGATATTTGAACATCAAGATAGAGTAGCTATTTCCTTCAGGCCCTGAGATTCCTCCAGCCCATCCCTCCTTTCCTCCCTCCTCTCCACTCCCCCGAACAGTAGAGAAGAGGCGGATCAGGATGCCCGGCTCTCTGTGCCAAAATCGACTGGGCTGACGTCTCCATCCTAGCAGCTGTTGGGGGTTATGGTTATAGCAGGATTTGAGTTTTTGGATAATATGGAGGCCTCCACTGTGCCAGAGAAGTCATTATTTTGAATTTAAATGGCGAATAGGAGTTGCTGCATGTTGCTGAATCATTTGGTCCTCTAATGCTATGAACACGATTAATACATTGATAAAACATACCATAACATGACTGTTATAGGAAAATAATCAGTGATGGGGTTGAAGAGATGTAGCCCGACATGAAGTGAAGTTAATGTTTCCAATAACAGCATGTGTTTTATTCCTCATTCGACAGCAAATGACCAAAATCAACTAGCGACACCTACATAAGCCCTTCATGATAACTGATAAAGCAGTATACTCTATAAACATTTTCTCTTTCACATTAAAACTGAAAAAGCAGTTTAAATGACAGCAGGCTTTTGTTGGAATAAGCCTTAATAATAAAAAATGTCGTAATGTAAACTTCTGTTATTTTTCAAGAAGGGCTTATTCAGGCATAATGTAGCTCAGCTTTAACCAAAGAGAAGTGTTCCCAGACTTCTCTGATCACATAATGCTGATCAAACCAATCTCCGAGTCTTATAAATGGTTTAATTCAATCTTAAATCTCTTTCGGGACTCTGAACAAACACCACATGGCTGGAAATGTTCCTGCCAGGCCAAGCTGGTACAGCACTGCCCCGTGTAATCCGCCTAGAATCAGTCATGCCAAGCCAGGCGCTCTGTGTAATGCCACCCATAGCCCCATGTCCAACAAGTAGGTCTGCTCAGGATTACCCAAATATCCCCAGCATAGCAAGGCTTCTTCCTGAATGTCCTGATCATAATTCCCAAGCAGCACGGATATGACTAAACCCAGCCTTTATTTATAAATCATAAATATCCCACATTGATCACTGTTATATAACTGATACTGAAAGATTAACAGAAGGTGACCCTTATCTAACACTTCTACGTAGTATATCAGTTATACATACATATGGTATGCAACTATGTGTAGTTATGAAAGTGAAATCTTTCTGGAGTTCATACTCAAAAGATTGTTTATCACGTAAACTAATTTAGAAATTACGTGATTCAATTATTCTTCACTAATATAAAAGTTTGCTCTTCTTGGATAAAAAAAAAAAATTCCCAAATATTATTGGAGTCAACATCAAGTTTGAGAGTAATAGAGAGCAATAATAAATACTGTGTTCCATCTAAAATGTAAGCTTTTTTTTTTTTAGTGAAGAAAGAAGCACATTATGTGTGGAATATATATTGTTCCTGAACTGAAATCTTTTTTTTTTTTTTTTTGCATGTTTCTCAACCACAAAATATGATTCTAACATTTGATAGTCCTCCAGGAGTGAAAAGGGGGAAAATTGCATCTAAAGAAACTTTGCCACAAGAACATCACAGACATTTTGAAAGTCGGTATATGATTACAAACTGAATTGAATTGGCTTATATCCATTCACTACAGCAAGTAAATCAGTCCCTCCAGGATTTCGTGATTTTGCGGTTGCAGAAATGAATGCAAAATCAAGGAAGGAGCTTACAATTTTTAAAAAAATTACTGCAGATTTTCTGTAGATTTGGGCCAAGACACCTCATGTGACGTCATCACAATGAGTATTCAATCAAAGCATCAAACATGAGTACAGCTAAAAGGTCTTATTTACCAACAAACCACTGCGAAAGACCGTGCACAACAATTTCGTGTAATTCAAGTAGTATTCCTAAAATAAAAGCACAAACACACACACACACACACAAAAAAACCCTCCACAAGTTGCATCTCAAATTTCGAAATAAAATCAAGCATTTTTGGCCGCAACAATCACAAAAAAACTCCAAACCCCAAATCCTGTACGAACTGGGAAGTATCTAACAACTTGATCACTGTTTGAGGAAATGACACTTCGCGAGCATAGTTTTAGACATGTTTAGAGACAGACTCACCGTTTTTACCACAGAGTTTGTTAAACTGGCTCCTTATTCACCATCAATTTGGTCATTTACCAAATCTCACCCATTAGCTAGCTCTCCCTTATCACACACCAGCTACCAACTAGGAAGGTGAGGATTAGCACATAACTCCTCTGAGACATATGAAGCCAGCCACATATTTTTTCGAACTGCAGCTAAACACTTTGAAGAAAAGCACTATCTTCCACACAAATTTCCTGACAGACACTCACGATTGGCTAGTGTTGCTGTGACTGACAAGAGAGATTGACAAACATGCCATCACTTCCACCCAGTGAGAACGTGCAATTTTGCTCTCTTGGACTCCTGGTCATGGATGGCCATGTCATTGTTGGGATTTGAACTAATGCTTTCCAAGTATGTTATTGGCCGAAAAAAACCCAAACAGTTTTACCAATAATCCAAGCCTGATTTTTTGGTCTTTTTTTGGCTGTTTGCCAAAATTCAGCCACAGTAATTTTCTCCACACCAACAAATTTCAAACTCAAAACTTTGATTTGGTCTTATCTTTAAATAATGCATTCTTAAATAACAAGCATCAAATGAATAACTTTATATATATATATATATATATATATATATATATATATATATATATATATATATATATATATTTTTTTTTTTTTTTGTATAACGTGAAACATCCCAAGTACTCTACTGTTTCTGTCAAGCAGCATAATTAATTCAGGAAGAAGAGACATGCAAAGGGCAACAGGAAAACGATGGATTATATTCACTTGGAGTCACTTCCTGTGGGAATGGCAGTGACACTCAATGGGGCCGCTGGCTGTCATGGGAAGCTTCGCTGGGTATGAATGTCGAACGGACACTCCTACACACACTCTCTCTCTCACTCTTTCATTCTCTTTCTTTCCCTGTGACCTCCTCCCCCTTTCGCCCAGTCTCTCTATGACCCCCTGTGTTGCACTTTTTTTTTCCATTCCTCTCCCACACTGTTTCCCCATTTTGTCTGTTTCATATCTCCACTTTATTTCTCTTGGCCCCCACCCCTTCACACCCCCCAAACTTTTTCCACTCTGGCCGTCTCCCTGGAGGTTTGAAAGGGGTCATGGGCCCTGTTTAGCCTATGTGGACTTTCACTTCCCAAAGAATCTCAGTCATGCAGGCATGCATGGAGAGACAAGCTTGTGTTCTCCACTTCATGTTGTTTCATGTGTTGGTAAAGTTGACCTCAGCAGCAAGCATACTACTACTACTTACAAAAATAATATAAGCCCAACAGTGTCTGCCATAAATCATGGACAGAAATTGGCTTTTTTTTTTTAATAGTGCAAGAACAGTCTGGAGATTTCTTTCTTAAATTTATGGGGGGAAAATGCCACAGAAGGGGGGATATTAGATTATTTTTTTAACCCTCAGCAGCATTAATGTTTTAAACTAATTCAAGCAGTACACACTCATTAGTTGGAAAATAATACTCAGGGATATTTTTATAGCCCTAATCTATTCAGTCTAACATTCTATACGTCTATACATCGATGTGAGACTAGACAGCCTTGTGTTTGTTTTTCTTTTCTTAATTTCCTTCATTAGTATCATTTTAGCAGCCCAGGATTTTTATTTTTCCCAAGCATGACTTTGACTGGTTTCTTTTTAATCTTGACTGGGCTCACTGCTTTGTACCAAGGCCAGACCTTACAGTGCAGAAAAAATTTATGACTTCATATTGCTCTGGTTTTTTTTTTTTATGACTTTCTGAAAGCAGCAGTTGGCGATTGTGCTCTTTGCTTAATCATTGATTGACTGTGCAGGAACAGAAAGTACAGTAGAGTGACTTTCGGAAATTGAGGACCTGAAATCATTCAGCCACAAATCACAGTTTTATTGCTTAATGGAATAGGCCAATAGTTTCAATTTTTTTTATTTATTCCAAATTCAATGTTGTTACATGCTTGGGTTTAAAGGCTTATTTTGTCAGATAGTTTATTATTGTACTTGTCGAAAAAAAAAGAAAAAAGTATAACAACAATAACAATGAGCCATTATTTAGCAATTAGACCCAGTTACCTGTAATTCTATACAGTACAAATTCCACACATCTGATTTCCACTGTGCCATTTCAGTCACAATGCATGAGACGATCCCAATAAAATCTATAACAGATTGTGTGATAAAGTTTTCTTCATGTCACATTATACAATGAAGCTCTTCTAACGAGAGACCTCTGATTAAAGAAAATGACTCCTCATGGCATCAGCCAGCGTGATACCGACTCACGTGGAAAACGGGATCGCATAAACAGAAACAAGCCCTCGTTATTATTTTAACACACTGGTGATGTTATGAATTTTCAGCACATTTTAAAAAGAGATTAAAAAGAGGAGTTTGCAGCTGTTCAGGTCTGGATAAAAAAAGGAAGTCCATTCTTCAAAGTGAGCTTGAGGAAATAAGTTTTTTTTTTTTTTTTTTGTCCATTAGCATGCATGAAAGCTTTGCAACTCACTGTATGAGAGGCCAAGCAAGTAGGCTGGTACATTGTGTTAATTAAAGTGCTTAGTTTGTATTTGTATTTGTATTTGGTGTAATCCTATGTTGTCCTTCTTTTGGTGGTTTTTAGACAAAAATCCTAGCAGTGAATTTTAATAATAATTAAAAAAAAAAAAAAAAAAAAAAAAATCAGACACTGCCAGAACTTTTTCAACTGATTTTTTTTTTTTTACAAGCTGTGACAACAAAACCAGACTGAAAATGTCTCAGTGTAAACCCGGCTTTAGTTACAGGAACATTCTTCAAAAAGTGACATTAAGGTAAACATGTTTCCACATGAGATTAGCTTGTATTATTCTGAGCTGGAATATAACCCACTATAAAACCGGATAAGTTCATTTAACTCAAAAAAATTGGAGGAAACTAATTACCTCAAAATTTTTAAGTTGATAAATCAATTTCTTTAAGCCAAATACACTTAAATATAACCAAAATGTATTGAGTTAATTTTTTAAAATTTTTTTTATATTTAAGTGTATTTGGCTTAAAGAAATTGATTTATCAACTTAAAAATTTTGAGGTAATTAGTTTCCTCAAATTTTTTTGAGTTAAATGAACTTATCCGGTTTTACAGTGCAATAAAGAGTTGCTGCAGACTCCCAGTGTCTGATTCCAGAGATTTCAACATCTAAAGTTTAAATGTAGAGTTTACAGTGTTTACCCCTTGCTGTATTGATACCAGAAATGCCTGAAAACCATACTGTTCAGCTAAAGGAGCGGTTAGACTAAAAACTCTAACCACACAAACATCTCTAACCACAAAACTAACTGGACCATGAAGTTGATAAAACTTCATTCATTTCATTTGGCTGTCATGCCGGCTCCACATGCTCTAGTTACCCTGCATAAGAAGGCGATGATGTCCAGGAATGCATCACTAGCTACAACATTTAATCGAGCAGTAAAAGAATAAATGAAAAGATTTACAAGCATTTTGATTTTTTTTATCTGCTTTCAAAATAAATGGCATTAATATCCCATCTGTGAGGGAACACTGCAACGCTGCATTAGTGGTACATTAAAGATTCAAAAAGCATTTTGTATTCGGGAATTAAACCATGTGGTCGTGTTTATCGGGTTATTTTTTGTGTGCGCAGATTTTTCTAATAGTACCTATTAATTTACTACATGATTTTTTCAATTATACTAAGTGACAATAATTAATAATGAATTCTTTTGCTTCGCCAAAGAAATAGTTTTCACTGAGAACTTGCCAGAAGCAGCCTATTTGGGAATTTTAAGAAAAACCTCCCAAATCTGGTGGAAATCAAAGCTTCATTGGGATTAATGTAAATTTAAAACATAACATTTTTGAATTTGTTTAACACTTTTCTTGGTCACTGCATAATTCCATATGAGTTATTTTATAGTGTAAAAAATCTTCATTATCTTTTAAAAATAGTAGGAAATTCTATAAATGAAGACCTTCTATGAGCAGGGGTGTATAAACTTTGACTGGTGATACACATGTACAATGCAATTAAGACACTATGTACGGCCTGACTGATCGAAACACTCCGATTGAACTGATTTGTCAGCTTCATGCACTCATTCGAACATGTTAATTGATCCAACACAGTGATTCAAACTGATTCAACTGATTCACTTGGATTTGATCAAACTGATTCGAATTCTTTGACTGACTCTGCATCTTGATGACTTTTAAAGTTTTATATGAGTCTGATAATATAGTCAGTAAAGTCCAGTGGCTAGATCACAGCTTAGATTTAGTCTAAGTGGACCTTCACTGTAAAATGTCCACTGATAATAAGTCCTCTCTCGGGAAAACCTTCAAGGCTATTAAATGAATGTGGCCGATTTTATAGCATCCATCACTCCTGGGTCGAGGTTTTTCTCTCTCTCTCAGAGTAATCAGATCTGCAGCTGACACACAGCTCTCAGCGGAGCGCTCATAACGATTGGCTTCTCTCATATACACACCTACACCTTTTCAGGATGTCTCATCATCTCAGATTTATCCATGGATCCTCTATTTACCCCACAGCAACACTAGTAATAGTATGGACTGATGTGAAGGAAGAATGATAGTCAAGGTGCAGATTGATGGATGAAGGATGTGATAGGATAGAGATATGGAAAGGTGGATGACAAAAATCGAGAGAAGTCAGAGGTATGGGGATGAAGGATGGAAGGCAAATACGCAGTGTACTTTGCTCTGAAGGTTATGCATATGTGTAGTAAACAGGAATGGGTTTAATAATCATAAAACATGTCTCTAAGCAGCTGCTGCCAGAGCAAAGGTCATAACAGGTGAGTGTGCATGCTATACCTGCTGTGACCTCATTATCTACTGATAGGATCATCATTCCTTCTTTCACTGCATTATCACTTTTAGAGGTAAAATTGTCCTTTTACCTCTCCTATTTTATTTCATCTACTGATCTATCTTATCCTATCCCATCCCATCCTATTCCATTTTTTCCTATCCTATCTTGTTGTTTCCTATTGTATCCTATCTCATTGTTTCCTACACTATCCTATCTTATCCTATTTCATCCTATTCCATTTTTTCCTACCTATCCTATCTTATCCTATCTTGTCATTTCCTATAGTATCGTATCAAATTTTTTCATATCGTATCCTATCCCATTCTATCCTACACTGTCCTGTCCTTGCCATTCCAACCCATCCCATTCAATCCCACCCCACACCACTTTATCCCATCCTAACCTATCCTATCCTATCCCATTGCTATCCTATCCTATTTTTATTCTTACTGGATTCTGGATTGTGTGCATAGTGAACACATCACAGTGGGAGCTGTAAAGTACAGCATTGGCAAATTCCATCTCCTCTTTCTCCTCTTTCTCCTCGTCTCTCACTACTCATCGGTGGTAGCCATTGCCAGATAAAACACCCCCTCTATCAGAATCCCAACACCATGGAGCATCCTGCTGAGTGCCTGAACTTATGCTTCAGATGAAGCATGCATCACTTCAGCTAATACTTACAGTCAGGGCTTAGAGTCAGGATTATGGGAAGTGGTGGCTCACTGGTAAATGCTTTGGGCTATTGACCAGAAGGTTATTAGTTCAAATCTGAGCATCACCAAGCAGTGGGTCCTCAAGCAAGGTCCTTAACCTGAAACTGTTCAGTTGTCTCTTGTCCCAGTTGTAAGTTGCATTGATAAAAGACTGGAAGAATTGTAGCACATCTGAACACTGTGTTGAAGTGAGTTCTAGTACTCACTCAACGTGACACAAGCTGAAGGAAAACTAACTTGTAATAAATGTAAATGTAATAAACGAAATCCATAATTTTCTTATTCATTTCTATATTCTCTAGCTACAAAACATCTGTCCAGTGCTACATTCACTGGCTGTTGGAATGAATGACGGCATCTGTCCTGTGTAATTTTTTCAGTCCTTAAACAAACTGCTACTCGCCGCAATACCAACACAATTGCACGTACATACAATTACAGTGTGTATACGTTTCCAGCAAAACTTGTGCTCCTCCCACTGCTTATTATTTACACTTCTCTTCTGGCGTCTTCCAGTTTGTCATTAGTGATTGACACATCTGCTTGTTGACAGTGAACTCACCCCAGAGGAATTTGTTGTTGAACGAAACACAGCTTTTTGGTGACAATCATTTTCTCTGACATGAAAAAAAGTCAGGAAGATGGGCAGAGTGATGACTGATAAGCAGCACGTCCTGTTAGTATTGTCTTTTGTTGTTGGTAAAACTGTTTTCTGATAATGTGCTGTTAACTATATTCAGAGAAATGTGACCATGCACACTACATATGTGACTCTTCTACAGGGATGCAGTCATGTCACAGCTGCAGTGACGTCAGTGATTTCACTTACTTCATTCTCCTTTCTTATAGTAGACATGTGTGTAATTTGGTTTTGGCTGAAAATATAGGCGAACACTATTTGGATTGTCTGCTCCACAAACCATCTATAGACTCTAATGAATGAAAAACAACTGAGAATTCAACTGAGAATTATTTATTTTTCAACATCATGTCGCAAACCTTATCAATAAAGTCCACATGAATTACATTTTCAATTGTAATAGGACTAGGGATGAGTTCATAGGCTATAGATTATCTCTTAAATATCAACAACCACAAAGTGTTGACATATTGTTTAAAGAATTAGTTGAAAAGCTGGTTAAAGACAGTTAGGATAGTAGAGGATAGGATAGGATAGGATGCAACATGACAGGAGAGAAGATGACAACATGACAGGAGAAGAGAGTAAAGCTAAAGAGAGAGGTGGACAAGAATACTGTTGGATAGGATAGTACAGGACAGGACAGGATAGGATAATGGATAGGATAGAATAGGATACTTTACTATAGGATAGATTGTGACAGTACAGGACAGAATACAAGAGTAGAGGAAAAGAGATGTGTATTGGAATAATGATAGATAGGATAGTACAGACCAGGACAGGATAGTGTTGAGTAGGATAGTATTGGGTAGGATAGAATAGGATAGAATAGGATACAAGAGGACAGGACATGATAAGATAGGATAGGACAGGGTAGCATACTGTAGGATAGGATAGGACAGGACAGGATAGGGCAGAACAGGACAGGATAGGAGAGGATAGGACATGAAAAGATAGAATGAGAGTACTGTACATCCCCAATTCCAAAAAAGTTGGGACGCTGTGTAAAATGTAAATAAAAACAGAATGCAATTATTTGCAAATCTCATAAACCCATATGTTATTCACAATAGAACATAGAAAACATATCAAATATTTAAACTGAGGAAATGTATCGTTTTAAGGGAAAAATAAGGTCATTATGAAATTGATGGCAGGAACACATCACTTAAAAGTTGGGACGAGGGCAACAAAAGGCTGGAAAAGTAAGCCTTACTAAAAACAAAAAGCTGGAGGTTAATTGGCAACAGGTCAGTCACATGATTGGGTAGAAAAAGAGAATCTTAGAGAGACAGAGTCTTTCAGAAGTAAAGATGGGCAGAAGTTCACCAATCTGCGAAAAACTGCACCTACAATTTGTTGAACAATTCCAGAATAATGTTCCTCTGTTGTGAATAGAATATGGGTTCATGAGATCTGCAAATCATTGCATTCAGTTTTTATTTACATTTTACACAGCATCCCAACTTTTGTGGAATTGGGGCTGTATATTGGAGGACACAGTAGGATAGCAGAGGATAGGATAGGGTACAACAGGACAGGGAGGGAAGGAGAAAATAGGATAAAATACAGCAGGGCAGAAGAGAAGAAGAATGGATAGGAAAAGAGACGTGGATAGGTATAATGATGGATAGAAAAGTACAGGAAAGGATAGAATATTATAGGATTGGACTGGATAAGATAATAATGCTCACATACTGACCAACAGATATAACAAGAATGAATACTTTGAATGATTAATAATAATAATAAAAAAACTACACATGAAATACACACAAAAGCAAGTGACAACACAGCCCACCAAAACCCAACCCCCCCAACACACACACACACACACACACACGCACGGTCAGCACTCAATGGACAGTTCTGGTGGGTTCTGTGTGGGCCTGTTAATAGTGGAGCACTACTGTGTTGCCTTTTCAGCTGTCTAACACAATGAAAAGAATTACGAGTACAGAAGTCCATTCACGAATGTGACTTTGCTCTCGTCACTGCCACTCACACACTGCTGGCGCCGAACCAAAAGCCTTGAGAAAAAGTCCAGTTCTGTTTCTGGTATTGTCCACAACAACAGACAAAGGAATGTGCAAATGTTTTCAATTCCAGCTGTGCTTCATGCAAAGACTACGCATGGATGCAGACACATATACATCGAAACCTAAAGTTCAAACACTCATTTTGCTGCAGGATCCTCAGGAAATGATAACAAACAAAGGAATGCAATTCAAATTTTTTTTTAAAAACCCCTTGAAACTTGTACTTGACTGCTGTTCAGTCCTGTGAGTCCCATATCTGAACAGGAAGTGTGTTTGCATCATAAATAGCTCTTTCGCCAACTCCTCATAAATCTGCCTCATTCATAAAGGAAATCAAATAAATATAGAGACAGCCACAGAATCAGCAGCATTGCATAACCCAACAACCCAACAGAATACCAGACACTGTAGTGTGATAAAAAGAGATGTGATTACTGTATACAGTATATGGATCCAAACAGCATGGGCCTGAGAGGTTATTGATTAGCTTTCCAAGAACGCTGACAAACTGGTATTGAACAAAGCGAGTGTTAAAATGCACACTAATAACACGATTGTTATGTCATTACTACACTATTCAAATCATCATTTAAACAACATACCAAAAAATGTCTTATATTAGAGTAGTAAGGAATAAAAGATTGGGAAAGTAATCAGCACCCTATATCAGCAGCTCATTCCGAAGTGTTTTACTCCTCTGACAGCACAGCAAACAGATTTGTTTTCAAATTAACAAACGACAAGTCGCATATTTTATTCATTCATTTAGAAATGGTGTTAAGATGCGTTATGTACATAAACATAAAGAATCCATTTTATGCAGTACTCCAAGACATAGTGGTATTTCCTCCTGGTTTTTAAAACCAATCGCTTCTTGTAAGACTTTAGATCTAAACCAGACAGCAGGTCCTTAGGGTTGAGATGTGGAGGAGAAGGAATGTTTCGACTTCCAATTCGACAAAGCTGTGCGCCTGTAGATATCTGAGAAATACCGAACATCTTTGCCATCATTTAAACATTTTATATCGGTAATAGCAGGAAAAGATAGCTAAATGTTAAAGGGGGGGAAAAGTCCTGTCTGTGTGCTTAAAGGGAATTTTATAGTAGGGTTCATGGTAGGGGAGTGCAGACATAACTGAGATTTTTTTATATCGACACTGAGAATAGAAGCTTGTTTTAAGTTTTACGCCTCACCGGATTTGATGATCAATATACAAGAATCTGGTAACACAGGAACCGAGTTATGATATGTTCGCTGATTAGTAGTTATGTAAAAGAAATAAAATTGAGTAGGCAAAGTGTGCCTTCTTCTATCAGCGTTTTCAGGTACTGTATGCCTTTCTCATATATGGGTTTGATTCATTCCAGATGAACACAGAGATACATATTTGTCCAATTGCTGAACGTTTTAAAGTACCATCATATCAGATATAAAGCATATTATTCAGTAACTACTGCAAATTTTTCAGTAATGACAATGAAACTAGTAGGAAATGTGAGAAGTTATGAGAGTGAGAAAATTGCCAATGGGTACTTTTTTTTTTAAGTGGGGTAAGAGTTCAAGAGGTTGAAAAGACTTTGGCAGGAAGGTATGAATAATTTAGCAAATATATATAAATCAGCGATAGAAACTTGACCATTGTCCAAATTTCTGTTTCAAGCAGTCCAATAATCTGTTGCGAAAGTGCTTTGAATGTACAGTATAACACCCAAATTCTTAAATATGTAAAGTACTGTACCTTAAAAGGGGACAGAATGTGCATCAAGAGATTTAATACATCATTAACAGAGAAAAGTAACTCTAACTAATAAACTTTTCAAAGTTTTGTAGCACCTATAAAATAAGGCACAGAGCTCCCTGAGTTAGAGATGTATAAAAACAAATCATCTGCATTGGGTGATGCTTTATGAGTCATTTTTTCCTTCTCACCATCCTGCAGATCCTTTCATCTGATTGCAGAATTATAGCAAGGGATTCAATGAGTACATCTAATAAAAAGAAACGAAACGAAACGAAAAGAAAAACGACTACATGAAATAAAAGATCATACTGTAGAGAGATCTGATGTTATAAGTATAGATTCAGACTGTGGGAGACAAGTATAGAATTTTAATCATAGTTCATTTCTGGCCCAAATCCAAATGTCTAGGATCATCTCACTCACCTTAACAACCCCCCCCCCCCCTTTTTTTTTTTGGCATTTAGAGATATAATCACTTTCGGGTTAATTGATCTAAGTATAGAACTAATATTGATTAATTATTTATATGTTACAGTATGTGTTAAGAATGTCATTGCACAATGACTTAAAAATCTGCACGTACTTCAAGGATAAAGTTTGTTAGAATAAAAAAAAAACCCCAGACAATGGAGCTTTCCAACTCTGCATTGATCCAATTGATTATATGAATTTCTCTCTATATACGGTACATATACAGAACATTGATCTGTCATGCACAGCCTGCTAGATTGAACTGATACTGGGGTGCTGGGTTTAATCCTGAGCTCAGATAACTCTTTCACATTAAATTTATTCCAGGGCATTAAATATGACAGATTGAATAATGTTCAAAATGATTCAATGTTCAAAATGGCTGTGCAAAACAAACAAACAAACAAACAAACAAACAAACAAACACATAAATAAATCAACTACATTTAGAACTACATGGAACCAACAAAATATGTAAAGTGTAATAGATGAATATACATTGAAGTAACCCGTTTCATCTGTGTGGAACCGATGTACACATTTGAATCAAATAAATTCAACGCACCTTTTTTTTTTTAAATGGTGTATAGTCTTGTTCTACTGACAGATAATGTTTCTAATTTTAAGCATTTATTTTTTAGAAAGAAGCTAAATTTATCTGCCCATACTTTGAATGTGTAAAAGCTTTTTAAAACACACTGAATAACATTCTCTTTGATTGATAATAATGTCAATATTAAACAAATTTGCTTATATTCAAGATATTTTCACTTGCTACAATATCATTTAAAAATACTGGGGGAAAGCCAAGCGGTAGAAAAGACAGTGTTCATGGTGTGAATTCTGGCTCTAACAGTTTCTCAACCTCAGCTACATCACTTGAGTTCAGAATTGGTCTCAACCAGTGATGTGTGCTGCACTATTATTAACCCTGCAGTTATTATTTTTGTTTGTACCCACTCATGATATTTTCTTATGAATTTAATTGGTTCTATTTCACAAAATATCAACAAAATAGTAGACTAGTCTTAATAGTCTACCTGAAATTCGTATCTATTTTGTACCTGTTTAGAACACATTATCTTTTCATTTTGAATATTGTATTAATATTTGGTTACATCCATAGGGAAGATGTTAAACTTGTCAAGAAATGTTTGATTATTGAAAAGAAATGCAGAATAATACGTTTATACGTGCTATTAATCCCATTTCGGTCAAATATTCTAACTCTTGAGACTGCACTCGTCTCTGATAAGAAGCTGTTAGCTTACTGTCCTCTTTGGAAGGCTAACAACTTGCCAGATCTGTCACCATGCTGAATTTCGACTTCAGTAGTGTCTTAGTCAGCTTGCACAGTAGTGATACTGTCAAATTCAGACCATAAAAGCAATCTCTCCTATGTATACAAATCAGGGCGTGGGCAAATGGCACAGCTGTATTCAGTACCCAACTCTGATAACATTTGATTCAGGGAATTAAAGTTCTGTTTAGATTTGTGAGCTATTTATACAACTATCTGACCCCTAAGATATGTTACAAGTGATCCCCAGTGTGTACAGAGATGGATTGTAGGGTTTATCTGTGCTGAGAGAAACTTCTTGAATGTCCCATAGGAGATAATAGAGGATTCAGATGCACTGCATTGTACAATGGGCTGCTATACTGTTTGCGAATCTTATGCCAAGTTAAACTGAACTGTGACGTGAAATTGTGATATGGTGACATTGAGGTATTGGATATGTGAGGCAGCCTGTCATAAATCATCCTGTCTAATCTATACTTGAGGTGTAATGACATTGTGGAGAAAAGGAACAGTATTACTTGGCATCAGAGTTTATTCTCCTGATAGTTTATAGTTTTGTGTAAATGAGTTACAGTTGCAGATTTTGACAGAATACTAATAGCTTTTGGGCTAAACTTTTGTTGTTGTTGAGAAAAACAAGCTCCTTTCACAATGAAAATACATTTCAGCTACAGAAACACTGCAGATTTCTTAAAAAAAATATATGTTCCCCCCCCCCCCCCCAGAACATTAGCAGTAACACGTTTGCAGCTTGCCTCTTGTGAGAACATTTAGTGAATCATAGAAGAAATCAAGAATCCTTAATTATCCAATAAACAATTAAATAAACCCTTATTTCTAAGAGTTTAATAGTTTATTGTAACGTAACTCCTTGAAGTAATGAATCATTTTGCTTCGTGTTGTATTAGTATTAGTATAGTATAGAATTGTGCAGCATAGTACAACTTAGTAGTGTAGAGTGTAGCATGGCATAGCATAGTATATCATAGTATAGTATATTTGAGTATACAGTATGATGTATGATATAGTATAGCATAGTGTAAAATGTTTGCTTGGTAGTTGTTTTGGTTTTGTGTTGTAATTTACTCTTTAGTTGATAGTATAGTATACTATAGGGGCAGTGGTGGCTTGGGGGTTAAGGCTCTGGGTTACTGATCAGAAGGTCGGGGGTTCAAGCCCCTGCGCTGCCAAGCTGCCACTGTTGGGCCCCTGAGCAAGGCCCTTAACCCTCTCTGCTCCAGGGGTGCTGTATCATACCTGACCCTGCGCTCTGACCCCAACTTCCTGGCATGCTGGGGTATGCAAAGAAAAGAATTTCACTGTGCTGTAATGTTCATGTGACCAATTAAGACTCATTATCATAGTATGTAGTAGAAAGTCATTTGTCCTCGGTCTGTAGTTTGTTTGGTGTTGTATTTTTTTTGATCTTTAGTGGATAGTGTAGTATTGGTATTATAGAATAGTACAACATAGTGCAGTAGAGTATAGCATGGCATAGCAAAGTAGATCACACTATAGTATACAGCAGTGTAATATAATATAGTGCAGTGAAGCTTTTTGCTTCCACAATCAAAACTCTTAGAGAAAACTCAAAATCTCTCTTTTGCTGTTGGAACCGTTTGCTTCTAGGGTTGCAGCTTATCTGACTTAAGGTTTTCATGATTTATCATTTTTAGGTTTGGCGGACAAATTACACACACACACACACACACACACACACACACACACACACACACAGAGCAACAGGCTAGCAGGCGTGTGTATTGTGGCAGGGGAAGTGGGCTGTGGAGCGGATGTGGAGAGTGGAAAGGAAGGCGGCCCTGCAGGGTCAGGAATGTGGCAGCAGGGGAGGCTGGGAAAAGGGGAGGTGGCTATCTCAGCTCTGTTGGGATACACTTGCTTTAAATAGAGAAAAGAATTCATCAACTGTGAGAGATGAACAAGGGTCACACTGGTGAAAATTTCTTCATACACACGCACACGCACACACTTTATGGCCACCAAGATATTCGGCACATTGTTCTATTTGCTTCAGTTTCCAGTCAGTGGTAAGAATGTGTAGAATTGACATTTTTATATAGAACCCTTACACGCGTAACATTCCCACAGATTGATTGGGTTATTATTGCTATAAAAATATGTTTGTGCTGTTTCTAATTCAAAAAGACTGGAAGTGTTGCGGACAGACCGAGAAGTGGACATCCACGAACATCCACCGACGAAGGCACAACCGACGTGGTGCTGGCGTACATAGTCCCCTATGTATAGAGACTTTTGCGACACACTGTATATACTGTGCCCTCCACTAATATTGGCACCCTTGGTAAATATGAGCAAAAAAGGCTGTGAAAATTGTCTTTATTGTTTAAACATTTGATCTTTTGTTAAAAAAATTAACAAAAGTACTCTGCTCTCATGGATATCAAATAACTGCAAACAAAACACAGGTTTATAAAAAAAAAAAATCATTGTTAAATATAAGTGTGCAACAATTATTGGCACCCCTTTAGTCAATACTTTGTGCTACCTCTGTTTGCCAAGATAACAGCTCTGTATCTTCTCCTATAATGCCTGATGAGATTGGAGAATACATGGCAAGGGATCTGAGACCATTCCTCCATACAGAATCTCTCCAGATCCTTCACATTTCGAGGTCCATGCTGGTGGACTCTCCTCTTCAGTTCACCCCACAGGTTTTGTATGGGTTTCAAGTCAGGGCACTGGGATGGTCATGGCAGGACCTTGATTTTATGGTCAGTAAACCATTTTTGTGTTGATTTTGATGTATATTTTGGATCATTGTCCTGCTGGAAGATCCAACCACGGCCCATTTTAAGCTTTCTGGCAGAGGCAGTCAGGTTTTCATTTAATATCTGTTCATATTTGATGGAGTCCATGATGCCGTGTATCCTAACAAAGTGTCCAGGTCCTCTGGCAGAAAAACAGGCCCAAACATTAAAGATCCACGACCATATTTAACCGTGGGCATGAGGTACTTTTCCTTATGTCCACCTCTCTGTGTGCACCAAAACCCCCTCTGGTGTTTAGTACCAAAAAGCTCTGTTTTGGTTTCATCTGACCATAGAACCCGATTCCATTTGAAGTTCCAGTAGTGTCTGGCAAACTGAAGATGCTTGAGTTTGTTTTTGGATGAGAGTACAGGCTTTTTTCTTGAAACCCTTCCAAACAACTTGTGGTGATGTAGGTGACTTCGGATTGTAGTTTTAGAGACTTTTTGACCCCAAGACACAACTAACTTCTGCAATTCTCCAGCTGTGATCCTTGGAGATTTTTTGGCCACTCGCACCATCCTCTTCACAGTGTGTTGAGACGATATAGACACACGTCCAATTCTAGGTTGATTCATAACATTTCCAGTTGACTGGAACTTCTTAATTATTGCCCTGATGGTGGAAATGGCCATTTTCTTATAGCCACTTCCCATTTATTGAAGCTCAACAACCCTTTACCGCACATCACAGCTATATAACTTGGTCTTATCCATTGTTATGAATGAGTAAGGTAATTTGGTCTGTGTGTTACTTCATATTTATACCCCTGTGAAACAGGAAGTCATGGTTCAACAATTTCTTGTTCCTAGTCACCCAGGTGTACTAAAAAAATGTAAAATATCAATGGGAATATACTTCAAATATATTTTTCTCATATGAATTCATAGGGCCAATAATGCCAATAATCAATCATTGTTGCACACCTATATTTAACAAAGATATTTTTTTGATAAACATGTCTTGTGTTTGAAATTGATATCCATGAGAGCAGAGTACTTTTGTGAATTATTTTGAACAAAAGATCAAAAGGTTAAACAATAAAGACAATTTTTCACAGCTTTCTTTGCTCATATTTACCAAGGGTGCTCATATTAGTGGAGGGCGCTGTATACACAGTCATGTAAATCATGAGATTTTATCCTGACACTGAGGTCATCGGTTGTTTGGTTTTATTCCTGCAGGTTTATAGTATAGTATGTTGCTCAGCTGGAACTTTTTCCTATACAGTGGAACTGAAGGAAACACCACCAACCGTGTCATTATAATAGGCAGAATGGATGACTTAGTAATGCCAAATAAAGAGCCTTCTATGCTTCTCTCTCTCACACACATGCTCCCACACCACAGGCTCTCCACAGAATCAGCACTCAGGACAGGTTTCCAAGGTTACCAGCGTGTAAGTATATGAACGTGTTGGATTGTGAACATCGCAATCCCAGTCAGATAGAACACCAGTCTGCTCTCTCTCTCTCTCTCTCTCTCTCTCTTGCTCTCTCTCACACACACACACACACACCTCATTCATAATTTTCCATACATTGAACAAAGCTCATATAGGATGAATAAAAAAATGCTGAAGTCGTGAAACTGTAAAAGTAGAAAATCAATAACAAATGGAGAAAAAAAAATCTTAAGATCTTAATCTTAAAAATAAGAATGAAATGTAATAAGACTAAAGTTTTTGTGTAAGTGGTAAGATGTTTTTAATGTCTCACATTTAAAATTTAAAAATATATCAAAACTAATATCTGCTTTGTTCTGATGAACTACTGCAGGCTAAAGTCTTTTTTATTTTTTCTATTTATAACACAATGCTGTTGAATTCTCGAAATCTGATTGGTCGGCGTTATTCTGGCAGCAGTTTCAGATTACAAGGCAAATCCCAGATTTATATTAATGCACTTGCTCTAATTCATTATTGTTTCTATAGTAACAGCTCACAAAGAGTCTTTTCTGGTTGATGTGCCACATAAACAGATTAAAAGATATTATTTGTTGATTGTTGGTATGGTAAAGTTTTCAGTATTTACTATTTTTGTTAAAGGAGTCTCCAGTGTCAGCCTTTTGTAGTTGAGTGTAACTTCACATTTTCCAACCCTGGAAAGTCTTCATGACGAAAAATTTTGTACTATATGTTGATAAGTCGCATATAGCGAGACAACAATGAGCGGCTGGTTATAACTGACATAATGTAAGTTGTAAAAGGAACTAACTTGTTTCAATTTCAGAACATGAAATGTTTATGCAGATATTATGATACTTTAAGCTATAATATTGGGTTTGTGGAGTATTTGCTTGTCATTTAGTATACCTATATCAGAGTGAATTCCTCACACTCAGCATTAATATATGACCTGGGAGAAATCTTGATAAATTGATATTGATGTCGTTCTTTATTCTTCATTCTCTCATTACTGCTGTCCAATATCCAAATATCCATCTGTTACTTGTGACCTTCTATTGCCTTCTATTCATTATTATAGCTAGTGAAAGCCAAGCTTTCTGTGCAATGAAAAAAAAAAACCCCAACAACAACTTTGTAGTCTCATACTTGTGTTTGCAAAACAATACTTTGACGTGGTGCATTGTTAACTGAACAACCTGCAATGCCCTATACTGTATTTATATTTTATTATACAGTATGATGTGCTTAGCGGTGAAATCTACACTATATCTGCAGAACTGTCTGTATTGCTTGATCACTTAATCATAATGTAGATCACCTGACAATGGTGTATGAACAAAAACTAATGAAAGATGCTTAGACCTAGACTTGGGTATTATAGTTTATGAATTTCAGGTACACCAGCGCCAAGATGTGTTTAACTCCAGAAAGGGATGCTGGAGGGATTAAAAAATAAATAAATAAATAAAATGTTGTCAAGCTGTCCATCTGTCATCTAACTCAACAGGAAAACAGGAGATTGATAAAGACATAAGTTTTACCACCAGAAGGTATGAATTCTTGTTTAGTTTACAGGAAATGATGACTGTATTTCTCACTTATTATCATCCTGAAGGCTTCATATTGTCTGAATACGGTTTCATCATTGCAAAAACTCTTAAAGCCTGGCAGTTTAAATGCAGCTACATCCATGGTTAATGTAATTATATCGACGATGCTGTGAATTCAAGTCCATATTGTGCATCCTAAAATCCAACGGCGATGATATTTCCTTGAAAACTTGAAGAAGCCAAGCACAAATGCCATTCAAATGTCAATAGCTTTACTATTGATTAAGAGAGCAGTCTTGATTCCCTTCACGTTCCCTCCAATAACCAGCGGATGTACAGTATGTGGACAGAGGGGAGAGATCGCGGCACTAAATGTCAGTTTCTGGACTATTCACTCTACAGCATAACTTTACAGCATCCAAATAGCCTTCAGCATCTTGTACTAATGCTAATGGTGCACATTTTCAAAAGGGAAAAACAATTCAAGGCTGGCTATCTAAATGCAAAATTTATGGCTTTAGACCTTCACTGTAATGGTTGTTAGGATCCAGCTTTCCAAATGTAAATAATGACATTTAAATAGGCTACAAGAAAAATCACGAGATCATAAATTGCAGCGGTTCGCCAGCTAATTCGTATGTACATTAAAAGTATCAAATAATCAACATTTATCAGCATTAATTTGGCATTAATGTGTGAGTCCATTTGCCATCTCATGCTTGAAACATCCCTTTTCATTAGTCATCCATTATGGATTATGAAAAAGACACATTTTAGCTCTTATTCACTGAACCCTGTTACCTAACATATTCACCCCCCGTAAAATACTTGGATTAATTAACAGGAAGTTGCATCATAAAAATTTCCTGAAGATCATGGGAAGAAGAGGCACAGGTTCTCTCATTTGTCTTTATTTTAATGATATCGGCTGATGAATACATTTGAAATATATCATTAGAATGTCCTTAATGCTCGTTAACCACATTTAGCATATTTGCTCATTCTATGCTGACAGTACTCAACCCTGTTATATATTTAAGAGCATAATGTCAACATTGTCCGCAAAGAAACCTTGTAAAAAAAAATAAATAAAAAAATCAGTAATTGTTGCCTGAGATGTATGGGTTACCACATTTTATAAATGGTGAAATGAATGTTTTCTTAGACTTAGTGTTACATAGTGTTGAGAAAATATATCAATTTTACGAGTACCAAGCGCCAAATGGCAGATTCACCCATTTAGAAAAAAATTGGACCATTGGAACTGTCCAGTTTTTCCTCTTTCCTCTGTCTTTGCTTTTGGGCTTCACTGTTACGTTTATAATAAAAGGCATTCTGATCCTTTTGCCAAGTAAGCTAGTGGGCTATCATCAAGGAAAATTATGTAATTGGACCATTTGTTTTTTTAGAAGCAACTTCTAAATCACTTGATCAGATTAGACATATCCAATTAGATATAATGTGCATTTCCCAGACCTCCTAGATACACAATAAGTATGTGAATACCTGACCATCACATCCGTATGTGCTTGTTGAACATCTCATTCCAGATTCAGTCCCTTTTTGCTGGTATAATAACCTCCACTCATCTGGGAAGGATTTCCACTAGATTTTGGAGTGTACCTGTGGGGATTTGGGATCATTCAGCTACAAGAGCCTTAGTGAGGTCAGGCACTGATGTTGTGAGGAGTGAGGAGGTCTGGGACACTCTAGTTCTTCCACTCAAACCATGTCTTCATGGAGCTCACTTTGTGCACTGTGATTTGTGCTGGAATGTGTTTGGGTCTCTTAGTTCAGCATACAGCAGACAAATACATCCTATACAATTGTGTGCTTTCAACTTTGTGACAACAGTTTGAGAAAGACACACATATGGGTGTGATGATCAGGTGTCCACATACTTTTGGAATTATAGTGTATCTACAAAATTTGGAAAAATGTGCCAAAACATCTCACTTAAATGTACAGTTGTAGATATACACACATTAGGTACAGTATAAAAGAAAAGTAACCATGAGGTAGATTTATTCGTCTTTCATTCTCAACTTCTAAAGCAGACGTAGTCAAACTTTTTCCTTATGAGGCCCAAGTTCCAGTTTTTCAGCTCAGTTATAACCAAAGGTTTTTGTGCATCTCTAATAAATACAGTTAGTTGATGTTAACTATGTAGTTGTCTAATGTTAGGTAAGTGGAACATGCTAGATAGCTTTTATTTCACATTCACGGACTCAAAACACTGACAGAAAGCGAGGGTGTCACGTCACTGCATCTTTCTTTTAAGCGAGAAAATCAGTCGAGACGTAGAACCAGCAAAATCTGTACTGATGTGAGATGAGGAGGGGCTAAATCCAGGAGTTTAACCGTCAGTCATATGTCAATTGGCAAATCTGCCGTTTTTTATTGGGGGAAAAAAGACGACTCATTCTCGTCTGCTCCAATGTTAAAAAGTGTCAAAGTTGGTAGGTCTGGTACAGGCATTTAAATATTTCTTTTTTTGGCATTTTCAATCTTACTAATTCAGCAATACCTCTGCTCTAAGGGGTAGAAGGAATAGGTGGTTAAATGGCGTAATTTGGCGTGTTAGATGGTGCCATTATGCACAGTTCAGACTGAGAAATGAGCAATTTGCAAGTGCACCGGCTGCACTGTGGTAGTTACACCCCTGAATGTCCACATTAAGGCTTATTAAAATCCAAATAAAAATCCACATCAAAAATGTGGTCAAACTAGAGTAGATGAAAAGAAGCAGAACTTTGAGTTGCCTGTCAGATTCTAACAGTGAAATGGTTTTAACTGTAAATAAAGATCATACAGGCAAAACCCAGCAAAAACATATTTCACAATGTATACACAGGGCAGTATGTGATGTTTGTAGTGTGTATGTGTGTGGTTGTGTGCATGTGTGTGTGTGTGTGTGTGTGTGAGGTCAAGGTATAGATTACCCTGACAAGGCTGCAGAGAAGAGTGAGCTGCTCTATCCTGTTTACCCTACAGGAAGATGGGAGTGTCTTCCTCATTTATCATCCTGAGGTCCTCTCTGAAACCCTAAATTTCATCACTGTGTGTTTGCATGTGTGTGTGTGTGTGTGTGTGTGGGTGTGTGTGTGTGTGTGGGTGTGTGTGTGTGTGTGTGGAATGCAGATAGCAATGTTAATATTTACTGATACCTACTGAGAGTTCACAGTGCACTCATCCACAAGAATGACCCCAGTCTTTGTGTGTGTGTGTGTGTATGTGTGTGTGTGTGTGTGTTTTTCTCCTGTCATGCTATTAATAGTCCCGGTCTTCAAGTAGTGCTGAGCCATGCCACAACACGGGAAATTAATATTCCAAAGTCTTTTGGGTGTTTTCAGAGGGCGTATGCGCAAGGTTACAGCCGTCCATGTGGCATGCAGAGAGCTGTTGAATAGCTTTAAATAAAGCCTCTGTTCTGTATTACAATGCTAATATCCATCCGCATTAACCTCATTACACTGACTTAATTCACCAAACTTTGATCTATAAACAGCAAACCAAAGCTCTGAGCTTGTTCCTCCGCTGAGGATTTTAGTGCAGGTGTGAGTTTTTGGCATTCGAGCCATTTACAAGACGTAGATAATGAGCTGAGGGAAGCGTGTGATCCGTACTGTTGCTTTGATATGAACTCTTCAACTTCACCTGGGCTCTTCGAGGATGTTCAGACAGTTGAAGTTGAACCCATTTCCCCACACGTCATCATTACAAAGTCTTTGCATTAGCTAGTCTGATCTATTTTAGCATCTTCCTCTCTAAAACCTTTCTCCTCTGTATAAATGTACATTGCACAATCCTCCCTGTCATGACTGCAACCCTTTATCTATTAGATTCACACTATTTATTGACTAATGTATAGTGTTACTGAAAAATATGCTTTACAGTGAATAACTGTATAATAAGATAAGCCACACTGGACCACTTCCAGGGTCCTGGGTTTGATCCTGAGCATATGTTACGGAGTGTTCACATGTCCATGTGGGCTTCCTTTGGGTTCTCCAGTTTGCTCCTGCCGCCTAGGTGGCTTGGGTAGACTAAATCATTTTATAACATTTTTAAAAACTTCCTGAAGACTTTCACTTCAACCATAATCGTGCCCCTCTGACCATCTAATCATTGCTTGCAGGAAGATGGAGCTCAAGGAAGAGGGTTGGTGACCACTGCTTTTAGACCTCTTAACATCATTCTCATTGATTAAACTTTTATCAGCAAGTGGCCAATCCAAAGGAGAAAACATGATGTTAATCCAAACTACTATCTTTCTATACTGGACATATCAGTGGCATCATTACAACATTTTGAATGTGTGTGTGTGTGTGTGTGTGTGTGTGTGTTCGTGCATAGTGGTTTGTCATGGACTTGCGTGTTCCCAGGATAGGCCTTGAATCCATTATTACACTGACCAAGATTGAAGAATTCATGAATTATGGGTTAAAGATGAACGTATGGCCTACCTGGTTAACCAAAATTAATCTGTATTTAGAAAATTAAAGAATTTCCTATCAGGGATTATTATAAAACAATTTTGTCCATGATGAAAGAAATCAGAATCAGAAACTTTAAGGTAACGCTTGATAACACTTTTCCCTTAACTGGCATTATTTCACCAAAACAACACCAATAATAATAATAATAATAATAATAATAATAATAATAATAATAATAATCATCATCATCATCATCATCAGCATCATAATCATAATAATAAAGCTCCAGGGATGGGGATTCGATTCCTGCTTCCTCCCTATGTGAGGAGTTTGCATGTTCTCCCTGTGCTTCAGGTGTTTCCTCCAGGTACTCCGGTTTCCTCCCCCAGTCCAAAGACATGCATGGTAGGCTGATTGACATTTCCAAATTGTCTGTAGTGTGTGAATGGTGTGTGATTGTGCCCTGTGATGACCTTGTGTAGGATAAGCAGTATAGAAAATGGATGGATGGATGAATAATAATAATAATAATAATAATAATAATAATAATAATAATAATAATAATAATAATAATAGGGTGCATGGGGGTTTAGTGGTTATCATGGTTAGCATGGTGGTTTAGTGGTTCGCCCCACAACTCCAGGGTTGGGGGTTCGATTCCTGCCGCTGCCTTGTGTGTGTCTGTGTGGAGTTTGCATGTTCTCCCCGTGCTGCGGGGGTTTCCTCCAGGTTCTCCGGTTTCCTCCCCCGGTCCAAAGACATGCATGGTAGGCTGATTGGCATGTCCAAATGTCCATAGTGTATGAATGGGTGTGTGAATGTGTATGTGATAGTGTCCTGCGATGAATTGGCACCCTGTCCAGGTTGTACCCCCCTTGTGCCCCATGCTCCCTGGGATATGCTCCAGGTTCCCTGCCCATTGACTTGTGTCCTCTGTAGTGGACGTTTTTTCATTTAATTTGTGGTCATTTGTATGTCCTTTGACTTTTTTGAATTACTCTAGCAATTCCTGCTGTACTATACAGAGGACATCCTGGGCTTTCTAGTGATATGTCAGGGTATAGGCTGGCATACTAGGAACAACTTCTTACACTGTATCCAAAAGGCTAGCATAGGAACAAGCACATTTTATGGAAAGAAGAGAGAGAACTAAAATATTGTATTTTTTATTGTTTTTTCACTATGATTATCACATATATTCTTATTTATTAAAGTGTCAGGAATAATCAATTTAGTTCTGAAAACAGTTAAATTACTTGTGTTTCAAAATATTAGCCTTTTTATGAATGTCAATTAGAGTGGACACCAGGACCATCTTAATGTACTTAATGACACCATGATCTATACACACGCACACACACACACACACACACACACACACACACACACACACACACACACACATACACACACTATTCACTACAACTAGTGATAAATCATTAGCGACAAATACAACTTATCAGTGAGGCTTGAAGATTATCCATGTGGTGTCATGAAATATGCAAACTGGCTAAAGAATGCAAAGTTTGTACTATTGATTTTGAACTGTATGGACATACAGTGCCCTCCACTAATATTGGCACCCTTGGTAAATATGAGCAAAGAAGGCTGTGAAAAAATGTCTTTATTGTTTAACCCTTTGATCTTTTGTTAAAAAAAAAATACTCTGCTCTCATGGACAGCAAACAATTGCAAATAAGACACAGGTTCATCAAAAAAAAAAAATTGTTAAATATGGGTGTGTGACAAAACAACAATCTGAAGTCACCTACATCACCACAAGTTGTTTGGAAGGGTTTCCAAGAAAAAATCAAATGGGATCGGGTTCTATGGTCAGATGAAACCAAAACAGAGCTTTTTGGCAATAAACACCAGAGGTGGTTTTGGTGCACACAGAGAGGTAGACATATGGAAAAGTACCTCATGCCCACGGATAAATATGGTCGTGGATCTTTAATATTTTGGGGCTGTTTTACTTCCAGAGGACCTGGACATTTTGTTAGGATACATGGCATCATGGACTCTATCAAATATCAACAGATATTAAATGAAAACCTGACTGCCTCTGCCAGAAAACTTAAAATGGGCCGTGGTTGGATCTTCCAGCAGGACAATGATCCAAAACATGCATCAAAATCAACACAAAAATGGTTTGCTGACCACAAAATCAAGGTCCTGCCATGGCTATCCCAGTCCCCTGACCTGAACCCCATAGTGTGGGGTTGAACTAAAGTTCAACCCCACTGTGGGGTGAACTAAAGAGGAGAGTCCACCAATGTGGACCTTGAAAATTGAAGGATCTGGAGAGATTCTGTATGGAGGAATGATCTCAGATCCCTTGCCATGTATTTTCCAACCTCATCAGGCATTATACGAGAAAAGTCAGAGCTGAACTGTATAAAACCTGTGTTTTATTTGCAATTGTTTGATATCCATGAGAGCAGAGTATTTTTGTGAAGTTTTGAACAAAAGATCAAAAGGTTAAACAATAAAGACCATTTTCACAGCCTTCTTTGCTCATATTTACCAAGGGTGCCAATATTAGTGGAGGGCACTGTACATTTTTTAGCCATGTTACTCTGTTGCTCTTTGTCTCTTGTTGGCATGCATGCATGCTTGTGTGTGTGTGTGTGTGTGTGTGTGTGTGTGTGTGTATGCGTGAAAGGCCTCTGTGTGTTGTGAACAGATGGGCCCAGTGCAGCTGTCCGGGCTGGTCAGAGCAGAAACAAAAGGGGAACTGAAGGTAAAAAATGACCGAAACCTCTAGATTTGAATCTGTTTAGAAGGAAGCATCTGAAATATCTCAATCTCATTAGCAAGCTCAGCACTTATTAGCTTGCTGTGTCTCAAGTTTCCTCACTACACAAATTATTATGAGTTGCTTATTCCTCAACTAAAAATAACCTCACTGCCGAGCAATGACAATGCAAAAAAAAAAAAAAAATTTTTTTTTTTTAGTAGTGTGTATATGTGTGTGTGTTTGCTTTTAGCAGAGAGAGTGATTAGTTTATAGTGGTGAGACCACAAAAGAGCGAGCCATCCATCATTCCCCAGACAAATGCATTAAGGATGCCAAAGTCCAGAGAGAGAGAGAGAGAGAGAGAGAGAGAGAGAGAGAGAGAAAAAGGAGGCAACAAGTCAAAAATATGCAAGATTCATCTAAAGGCACTGAAATGATGGACAGCGTGAACATTTTTGAGCTAACTTTGACATAAATATGGATGAGGAAGAACGGTCGAACAGAAAGCACAAGAAGAAGAGAGGTAGACGAAAGAGAGGTGCCCATGAAAGACAGAACTAGGCAGTCAAAGAACTGTCAAAACTCTGAGGGAATGGGTGACAGTTGGGTGATGTGGTGAGAGATAAAGTGCGATGTGGAGAGATAGAGAAAGAATAAAAAAGGAAAGAAAGAAGGACACAGATGGTGAGAAGAGGTGGTGGGAAGCAGTCGGGTGTGGCTGGGCAGCAGTGGGTAGAAGGCGGAGGCGCATTAACCCAACAGGGCCACTGTGCCAAACGAACCCTCAAACACAGCTGTCTTGCCTGGCACAATACCACACTCACTAGAAAAAAAAAGAAAGAAAGAAAGAGCAAGAGAGAGAGAGAGAGAGAGGGGGGGGGGGGAACATAATGCCATTGTTCTCCAGTGTATCCCAATAGGCAAGGCGATGGGTGAAAAGCAGTAGCTAATCGCTGTGACCATATGGATGCTAGCAGAACTGACAGAGTGACACTGTCTGAAAGAAAGAGTGCAATAGAGTGAAAGAAATAAATAGAGAAGAAAACAACAGACAGCACAACAAATCTGGGCAGCTGGTCAGTGTGAGGCGGACGTGCGAGAGTGTGTTTACCCGAACACAAACAGGCTTTTAGAAGCATAACAATAGGGCAGCGAGTCTGCCATCACAACACACCAGCATCAAGCCCTGACCCGAGCTGTACCAGGGATACACAGCTAAGTGGCTAATGTTTTTCACTGGATCTTGTTACACACATGTGCATGTGCACGCAAGCACTCACACACTAGGGATGTAACAGAAAACCGGATAAAATAGTCTTACTCTGTTACATCCCTAGTGTGTGTGTGTGTGTGTGTGTGTGTGTGTGTGTGTGTGTGTGTGTGTGTGTTTTGAATATATATGGATATGAATATTTGGTGCACTTGTTTGGATTGTTGTTGTTTTTTTTTTTAAATATATTTTTTATTGTTCACCAGAAAGTTCACATGGTTTCTGGTAGGTTGAGACTAGAGGAGTGTGAAAATACATTCTGGTTTAGGCCACGCCCACTTTGGGTTCAAATCGTTATACAGACACGGATATTTGGAGCATTAAAGACATACAGATAAATATAGTGTAATCTGTGGTGTTACACACCTAACACACACACACACACACACACACACACACACACACACACACACACACACAAAATGCACATTGAAAATCAAGATTTGGACCCAGTTATTCGTGCTTATATTTTCATTTTTATGATTGCATTGATATTTCCTGCATAGAAAAACTGCTTGGATTAATAAGGTGTTTTTTCCTCTTTTGGATTGGCCACTTGCTGATAAAAGTTTCACCAACAAGAATGATAATAAGAGGTCTTAAAGCAGTGGTCACCAACCCTCTACCTAGAGATCCACCTTCCTGCAGGTTTAATCTCCGACCGAAATCTAACACACCTGTTTTACTTGATGAAGAACTTCTTAAGGCAGTGATTAGATGCTCAGGTGGGAGGGATTATAATTGGAGCTAATGTTTTTCAGGAAGGTAGATCTCCAGGAACAGGGTTGGTGACCACTGTCTTATGCTTTTGTACCTTTGGTCTGTATCTTTTACCTGGAAACACACATGTACAGTAGTGTACTTTTAAAAATAACTAAAGGTGCATACTGTAATTGGACCATGGTTAGTTTTTAGAGTAAAGCTGTGGAGGTAAAACATCCATAAGAAAGGTACAAAAGGTGTACAGTTGAGGCTACCGCCCCAGTGTGGCAGTTTAGTACCTTTTTAGTTCTGAGAGTGTATGATATGCAAGATATAAACGTGCACAACAGGGACAACAGCACACTGTTACCATTACTGTGACTCCTCACCCTATCCCAAAGCTAATAATGATATATAATTATTTTAATAAACACTAAACACACACACACGCACACACACACACACACACACGCAAGACCACGTCAGTCTCCCAGTTGTTTGTCTGTTGTCATTACATGTTTTCCTCCTTTTGCTCCTTCTCTTTTTTTGGCTGATCAAAGCCCCATCTGCTAACCCATAACTGCACTTGAGTATTTTAATTCACTTCTCCAGACACCATCTGCCCACCCGCTCTCTCTCCCTCTCTTTCTGTCTCTCTCTCTCTCTCTCTCTCTCTCTCTCTCTCTCTCTCTCTCTCTCTCTCTCTCTCTCACACACACACACACACTTCTCAATCTAAAAACCTGACCTGAGCTCCGCGAACATCACCTGTCCCCTCTATTTAGGTTTGGATACCTGTTACACTCTAACATCTGTTACTCAGTGGCCTTGTGCCAGTCCGAACCCTGTGTCATGAAACCATGACCAAGAAGAACTGATCTTGAAGACCGCTTTCTCTCTCTCTCTCTTTCTCGTTTGTTGGCATTTGATCCTGTTTAGCTGCTTAGCTTGTTCTGCCACTTAAGATCTTTAGTCAGTTACCTCAGAATTGCAAAGCTCATGAAACTGAACAGACAGCTCCACCCAAGGCAGACTATTCATATGTATTAAGTATTTTTTCCCCCCACTGGTAATGGGAAAATAATGAATATGGCTAACTGCTAACCGAGAGCAGCACCCTCAGGCCTCAGCACACCAGACTTAATTACTGCTCTCGGTCCTGCCGCTATTCCCAGGTACCCTAATCATATCTGGCCGAAAGGGTTTTGTTACAAATCATTCTGTCTCAAGAATGAGAGATGAAAATGTAGCAAAGATAGATAGCCATGTCACTTTAAAGAAAAAGTCAATCCTGAACGTGTTTATATTGAAATATCCGCGAGGGGTTTGGTGATTCTAGTGCTAGTTTGTTGGTTGGTGCGGTATTTTTGTTATTCTTGTGAGAAGTTTTCTAGAACAGTTACAATCGGGTTCAATAGGAGAATTTTCCTATTTTCAGCAACCTCAAACATAAGGGATGACAATCACGTTTTCACTCAAAAGACAAAAGTGCGAGAGTTTCTTTTTCTCACTCACCATTTTCCAATTCCATATTCATGAGAAATCCAATATAGAAGTAGCAGAGACTTTAGAGCAGTGGTCACCAACCCTGTTCCTGGAGATCTACCTTCCGGAATAACTTTAGCTCCAACCTGAACATCTAGCCATTGCCTTATGAAGTTCTTGATCAACTAAAACATGTGGGTTAGATCAAAGGTCCAGAATGCAATGCAGCTATACGATGAGTTACAGCAAACACTCAGCTCAGCTAGATCGCCAGCTTTTTGATGGCAAGCACAGTGGTGTTAATCAACAGCGGTAGTTTAAATGATGAATGTTGAACTTTGGTAGCTGATCTGTTTATGCAGTGCATACAGATTGCGCTGGACAGACTAAAGGACTAAAAATCTTCTGCACCATCTCTTTAGGTAGCGGTAAAGCAAGGATTAAATCCCATCAGCACCACCATCAGCAGTTAGTCGAATGGCACTGCGGGTAATGTAGGAAACCGTTAGACTTACGTGCACCTGAAAAGAGTTTCAATTAAAAAGTCAACTCTGAATTTCATTAGAAAATGGATGCCATTGAAGAACATGTGTTAATTCTAAAGATGTTAATGATTCAAGGTGGATTATTTTCACTTTAAGCTCTGATTTCTACTGTCATTCTCACAGGAGTGGGAATGGTTGGAGTTGGAAGTAGAAGTGAGGGAAAGACAGATTTATGTCTTACAACATGTTTTTACTGAGCTGGCTTTTTTATGTCAGTCGTTTAGCAAGGTTGACTGACTCACTCTTCGTAATGAGGGTCATTACAGTTCAACTACACAGTCCGTTTAGCTGTTGTGTTATTACGGAGCGAGAGAAAGGAGGGGTCACTCCAGAATGAGACAGACCCTCGTCAGAGCTTATGTGTGTAACCTGACGCGGGGGGCCTACAGCACTTGGCTTCTTTAGCGTATGCCTGACACATGTGCCATGCACACACACACACACACACACACACACACACAAACACACACACTCTCTCTATCTCTCTCTGCGGTTATCCTCTGTCTCTTAGAGGGGAAAATAAGACCCGGGGCTGGGAGAAAAGGGACAGAAGGATGAATAGAAGAGGAGGATATCACTTACATCTGGGAGCTGAATAATGACAGCTGCTGATGTCAAACAGGTGCTGAGCTTCATGGCTGCAGGGAGATGAGGGTGTGTCTGCAGTAGTCCCCTCTCACTCACTCTCTCTGGCACAATCACACACTAACTGCAGCAAAGTACAGAAGAATAACTAAACTCCCTTTCACATTACACAGCCTATAAACTACAAAACATTGACAAAACGCTTTCACAATTAAGACAGTTGTTGACTTTTAAATGAACAGAACCTCCCACTGATCTCCCAAGAAAGCTCTCACTTATGAAGTGGAGGAAATTTGGGTAATGTGGAAAACAGGTATATACATAGAGGTTGTGGTAGCTCAGTGGTCAAGACATTGGACTTCTGCCCATTATTATTATTATTATTATTATTATTATTATTATTATTATTATTATTACTATTAATTAATTAATTAATTTTATTTGCTTTATCCATCCATCCATTTGTTTATTTGAATATTTATCCATTCTTTCATCTAAGAGATACCAGTCCATCACAGGGCATCAAGAACATACATATCCATCCATCCATCCATCCATCCAACCAACCATCCATCCATCCATCCATCCACTTATGTAAGTGTTTGTTTGTTTGTTTGTCCATCTGTCCATTTGTTGTTTAGTTATTTACTTATGTGTTTACTTTTTACTTTAATAATAATAATAATAATAATAATAATGATAACAATATAATAATAATTAATTAATTTATCTGTTTGTTTCTTTATTTGTTTCTTTGTATATTTATCCATGCTTTCATCCATCCAGCCATTTCCTTATCTATTATTATTTATTATTAAACATTGTTAACATTTATTATTTATTTCATCAGTACTTTGACATATAGTTATTATTAAAAAAAAAGAGAATAAAATGGACACGATTGTACTGTAGTGTAAACATGGCATTTTCAAGCTGACTTCTCTAGGATTGTGGGGAATCTTCCCCTGCTCATACTCTGTAAGGCCTGTAATCACGTTCCTGTCGGAATTTGGGGCTTTATAGTCTCTTCTTCAGTGTGTGAAACACAAGTCAATGACTGATCTGTCCCGTCATGAACGTGACACGGCTTTAGTTTGAACGTGAAGAGTTAAGACGCTTCTGCTCATTTCACCATTAATCACACTTCTGCGGTCTGCAGTCACATCATCAATAAAGACGAGCGAGCCATTTCCACTGGCAGCCATACATAACAAGCAACCATGTTGTATGATTTATCTAATATTCATGTAAACCCAGTGAATTGAAGTTGACATTGTGCACTTTAATCTCATAGGCATTGCTTCATTTAAATTCCACGGAGTAGAGAGCCAAAAAAAAAAAAAAAAAAATCCCCCAAAAATGGTGTCACTGTTCAAACACAGGGTTTTAAATACAGTGTGGGAGGAGCATTCCTGTGGGCTGTGGACAGAATAGAGACTCCATTTCATTAGCCAGATGGACACATGCACTTTTCAGTGTCGAACTATTTATTTAGGCTAGAGAATAGCCTGTGACGGGCGTGACAGTGCAGTCTCATGCCAAGACACTGGTTTCTGTCTCTCGTTCAAATATGTGTCAGAGTAGCTACATAACCGGAGTGGAGCTTGCAGTTGCTGTGAGCTTTAAAAAAAACAAAAACCCCAGAGCTTCGGATGTGTTGATGAGAGTGTTACGAGCACCGAATACACGTAAAGAGTTCATTCACACATACCCTGACATACACACCCACCCATGTGCACAGCGTCAATGCATCTAGCAGAGCAGATATCACCTCCGTAACAACTGCAGTGAAGTGATAATGTAGTCACGGTTCATTAGGGGAGCCTTTGCTTGCATGCTTAGCACTGCGGGTAAAGCTACACTGTTTCACACCATCGACTCGATGTGTATCTGTGCGAGTGTGTGCGAGTGTGTACAAACATAATTGGCTGATCTAATTTGCAACCTACAGCTCTGAATACATTTCATTCTAGTCTCATCGGGATTATGAGATAATTCTGGCCTTCTTTAAGCAATCCATCTTATATCCCAAGCTCTAGAGTTTACACTCCTGTATAAAGTTTACCGCTAAAAGTTGATCTAAAAAATAGTCATAGATTGTACACTGAGTGATAGAGATGGTGGTGGAGTAAAGATGGAGTTTATACGGAGAACTATTTGGAGAGTGTAGTAACAAGAGTTTTTTCCCCCCACATGGTAAAATAAATAAATAAATTAAATAAAGGCTAACAATTGGGCTAACTTTTGCATCTTAGTTTTGCAATTACATTTACACTTACAACATTATATTTTCAGATGGTTTTATCCAAACCTAAAAAAAAATAGATGGGCTTTAAATCATCTGCATGAATGAGTGCACCGAGATCACTTATACAGTCGCTCCAGGTTTTCACATATTTGTGATCGCAGGAATTAACGCGAAATCAAGCACACGCCGCGATATTCCGAGGAGCTTGCAATTTTTCTAAATGACCGCAGATTTTCCGCATATTTGGGCTGAGACGCGTCATGTGACGTCATGAGCCAAAGCCCTCTTCGAATTCACATGCGCTCATTGTGTCAAACATGAGTCCAGATAAAAGGTCTCGTTTACCCACAAGCATCACAGAGCAGAAAAAAAACGTTGCGAATTGCATCAGGAATTTTACGTGCTTAGTTGAGACCAATTATGAACTCGAGTGTTGTAGCTGAGGTTGATGAACTGTCAGAGCAAGAATTCACACACCATCCTGTCAGTGTTTTTTCCCCATTCTTTTTCAGACGGAAAAAAAGACCCTTTCTTTTTATGCTACGCCTACTCCAGGTTTAAATCCGAATACAGATACTGATCTTTGGGCCACTAAACAGATACATATACAAATAGCTGCATTGTGCTACACCTCTATAGTACAAACAGGCCAAGCTAAAACCCTGTTAGAGAGGAGGTAGTACAACAACTTGATACAGCAAAAAAAGAAAAGAAAAAAAGAGTATGTCGAGAGCCGAGAGTAATCACTTAAGAGTTTAGTGAAGAGGTAGGTCTTCTGTCTCCATTTGAAGACAGCTAGTGACTCAGTGAATTTCCTGTAATCAAGCTCCAAGAGGCAGTGATTGCATTTCAGTAGACGAGAAACAAGCCATTCAAACGTTGTGCCTTGAGCAGTAATTGACACCCAGAATGTGGAATTTAACATGACTTCGACTTGTGGCCACAAAACCCAAGAACACAAAAATGGATAGAAGAGAACAGATACATTACATTGTCTGCCTCAGACTAAAACTCTTGGTAAACATGTTGGCCATGAATGTCTAGCACTTAAAAAGCGGACAGTATTCTAACCGAGACCGGTCCAGACCGGTCAGTGTGACTAAAGCCGGTTTTCAGATGAATACTTACCACAGTGTGTGAGATGCCAATAATATTTTGGTCAAATTCTATAACAGACTGTGTGATAATGTGTGTTCTCCATGTCACATTATACAATGAAGATCCTCTAACAGCAGACCTTTCATGGAGGAAACTGTGACATTCTGCTTACATTATGAAGCACCATGATCTGGACTTTTTCAACTTGAGCTTGAGGAAATAACGATATTTATATTTGTATATTAGCATGTTTGTTTGCATTTTACCATCACCACTACCATATTTATAGCTGTCCCATGAGTTTCTGATCATCCAATGCCCTCGCCCTATTGGTGGCTCAGAGAGTTTTATTAACAAATAGAGCTTTGCTATTATTGGCACAAACTCACAACCAAAACTTCTTTTTGTCTACAACAGCAGAGTCATACCATGTACAGCTGGCTTCAAGTGTTAGCAGCTAGGTGTTGTCCCATCTATATCTGGAGGTCCTTTATCCCAATTCCTTGGCTTCTGCTTTACATCTGCTTCCTAAGCTTCTTCTCTATAGATTGCAGGACTTTCGGTGTTGTGGCTCGTTACAAAATGCTGGGAGACAGGATAGACATGCAGGACAAAATTGATTGAGAACACAAAACATGCAACCAAACAGAAACACCCTAGTTGGGATGCCAGTCCATCACAGGGTGTCACACTCCCACACACATTTGCACACTGATTCACACTTGCCAGTCTGTAATTTACAGTAATTTCCATCTAAGTATCATCACTAAAACATTTTTGAATTCATGAAACGTTCAAAACAAGACGCGCTAGCAATACAGAATTCGAGAAAGTGGCACAGGCTTTTATAAGCTCTAGATTTAAGTGTTGCTGTTGCTGTATGTAGGCTTCAGCTAGTTCAGAATGCAGTAGCCTATGTCTAGGCCAGGAAAAGAACAAAATAACTTCCTACTGCAGTCATATTTAAGCCCCACAAGTTGCATATATTGACTAAAGCAATTTATATCATGCTTAATGATGTAAGCAGTTTAGCTCCGGCATACCTTCATGATCTCCTGAAGCAATGTAAGCAGTACCTAAACTCCTGGAACAGTGTTCAAGAGAACAGTGGAGTGGACAAAATATCAATTTTAATCAAAATATAAAAGGATACTGTGAAAAGATACTTGTTAAGCCTGATTAAATGGTAGTTATTATTATTATTATTATTATTATTATTATTATTACAAATGTTATGCTTCATGATATTATTAATAGCTGTACGAAAGTAACAATAACGATTGTCAAAAGTTTCATAAATGCATTAATATACTACATTCTGATTACATTGCTTAGTCTATTAATATTTTCTTGGTATACTGTAGCACTCATAATCTTACATTTTCAACTTGAAATGAAACTTATATATGAATAAGTACTTCTCCTCTTCTTCTTCTTCTTCTTCTTCAATAATAATAATAATAATAATAATAATAATAATAATAATAATAGGAAGAAGAAGTAGAAACAATTAGTGGTAGTATAAGCATTAAATATTGGTTAAAGTATAAGTATTGATATTGTTATTAGTATTATGATTAACAAACAATATAAGAATTGTAAAAACAATAAGAATAAAATAATGAATATTATTATAATAATTGTATTATTATAATTACTATTCATTTCTATACAGTATGTTTGCAATTTTTGAAAGTAATGAATTTATTATTATGAACTTCATTAGATCTGTTTTGCAGCCAGGGGACATCCATCCATCCATCTGTATATCCATTTCTGTACTGCTTTTCACAAGCAGGGCCGCGGGGAGCCTGGAGCCCATCCCAGGGAACTCGGGGCACAAGGCAGGGGACACCCAGGACGTGGTTTCGAGCCATCGCAGCGCACAATAACACACATTCTAACACTACAGACGATTTAGAGATGTCAATCAGCCTACAATGCATATCTTCAGACTGGCGAAGAAAACCGGAGTACCCGGAGGAAACCCCCAAAGCACGGGGAGAACATGCAAACTCCACACATAAAGGGCGGAGGCAGGATTCGAACCCCTAACCCCGGAGGTGAATTTAGTATATTCATTATACGTACATATGTGAAAATAAAAAACATAATGAATTGTGACTTAATCAATAGAAGTCTTTCCTTATTTAATTTACAGTCCGAAGTCCTGATTGTTATCCTGAGAAGCAGACTGGACAGAGAGCAAACTGCAGGGCAAGCTGACCTCTTGGCTCTACACAAACACACAGTGCTGTACATGAATAGCCATTCCACAAGTGCCAGCGGTCACACACACCGCCTCGTCTCTTCCTGAGCCCTGAAATCCCTGGCCAAACGTCAAGATTATGCTTTTATAAGGCTGTGAAATTCATCGTCATTATGAACAGATGCTCAGTGAGACATGTCACATCTCCAAGCTTTCGGCGAAGAGTGAGTAACTGGTCTCAAAAAGGTAATTAAAGACAGAGAAGGAGAGTAAGAACTAGCAGATGATCATGTGGGTAAACCTAGCCGCTTATGAAAACAGATGAAATGTAACACGGTTTCCATACCATACGTGTCTCGTTGCACGACCGCAGCAGCCGTGCTTCTTCGTCCAAGCTGGGAAAAATGTCAGGAATCCACTCCACATCACGCCACAATAACCCTCTGCACTGTTTATGCTTGAGAAGAACGAGAGGAAAACAGGCAAGAGGGTGGAGGGTGATGCAGAGGTCAGGAGTGTTGGCATGGGCATGATAGAGTGAGTCTATTATAAATGCTAATGACATTACGCTTGTGAAAATCACACTCATTCCACATGTGAAATGAATAACAGTACATTTTTACTAGCCACAGGGCAGCTATTTTCATGATCATAAGACAAGGCATAAAATTGCCATATTACATTTTTGGAGCAGTTGGTGACATGGTGAAGAGTGGTACAATAGGAAAAATGGTAGGGTTAGAACAAAAACTCGAAGAGGTCTGGATTGGTGTGCTGGTGTGATATCCATTTAAATCTCTACTCATTCCCAAGAACCCACAATGACATTTTCTTAATGTCTTATGTAATGTTATTCATTTAATAGTAGAAATAATATGATTTCTGTCTTCTTGTGCAATGTTGTAGGTGCTCACTGTATTTATATCAAGTAAACCTTAACACGTCTAATTCGGCACATCTGGTGTTTATACCGTTTTTGTGATTTATTTGAATGATTCTGTTAAATTTCCCACATGCGTTCTGTACAATTTTTTTTAAACCATATATCCAGCATTATCTGATTGACATTTAGTGCTCACAACTGATAAAAAAATAAACAAACAAACAAAAAAAAACAACATAAGAAAGGATGTCAAGCCATGTCAAGGCATGCTGACCACAACAATTAAAGTTAAGATTGAACTATTTGGAAAAACCACACAGCACTTCATCTGGTGTAGAAAGGGCACGGCATATCATCATGAAAACATCATCCCAACCGTAAAGTATGGTGGAGGAAACATCATGATTTGGGCCTGCTTTGCTGCATCAGGGCCTGGCCAGCTTGCAATCATTGAGGGGAAGATGAAATCCCAAGTATATCAGACAATTCTTCAGGATAATGTGAGAATGTCTGTACGTCAGCTGAAACTGTGTAGAAGTTGGATGATGCAACAGGACAACGACCCAAAACACCGGAGCAAGTCCACAACAGAATGACTTCAGAAAAACAAAATCCGCCTTTTGGAGTGGCCAAGTCAGAGCCCAGACCTCATCCCAATAGAGATGCTCTGGAATGACTTGAAGAGAGCCATACACATGAGACGTCCAAAGAATATGACAGGGCTAAAGCAGTTCTGCCAGGAAGAATGGGCTAAAATTCCTCCTGAACGATGTGCAGGTGTGATCCACAGCTACAGGAAGCGTCTGGTTGAGGTTATTGCTGCCAAGGTGGGTCAACCAGTTATTAATTCTAAGGGTTCACTTACTTTTTCCACTGCCATTTTGAATGTTGAAAGTGTGTTCAATAAAGACATGAGGGATCAGAATTTATTTTGTGTTTTTATTTTAGGCACATTATATTTGTCAATACCCTTGACTTAGATGAAGATCAGATCACATTTTATGACAAATTTATGCAGAAAACCATAAAATTCCAAAAGGTTCACATACTTTTTCTTGTCACTGTGTGTGTGTGTGTGTATATATATATATATATATATATATATATATATATATATATATATATATATATACATACATACACCCACATTCATACCCATTTATAATATTTACTAATGCCTCAAAAACATTTCATATAAATGCATATTCAATCCTATATAAGCAGTATATAACTGTGTACAATTACTCTACCAGACCTTCAGTGGGGAATTGTGGGATGTGGAAAATAGCTCTATGTATGTATGTGCATGCGAGCAGGACTCAAATGGACAGTAGTTCCTGCCTCTTCACAAAACAAACATGAATTAGCCGAATTAGGAAAGCATTCTGGGAATGCACTTTTAATTAACTGCAAATGAATGACATATATTTTCCCAGGAAAGCACAGAGGAGAAAAACGCCATGTTATATCCGAATGTCCCAAAAGAACTGAAAGAATGCATTGAATGTAAACTTAGCTTCAGAAATCCATTTCTCTGCCATTCTCTGTGAAATGAGTGGTTATAACATTTAGTTTCCACTGTTTGCTTCCTGTTTTGTCTGCGATACAGGCACAGCAATATTTCTGAGTACAATATTATTTGAGTTCTATTTAACATGTAGAGTATTTAACATGTAGAGTATCTGGTGTTTATAGAATATTTGACTACTGTATATTATTTAAACAATATATCAGAGTATTCCCTGTCTATCTATTCAAGCATTTGTGTTCTATTGTATACTCTATTGGAATATAGTATGAGGGACATCCTGGACATGGTCCTATCCCATCACAGGGCACAATCACTTTCACATTCACACCACGTGTGATCAATAGTAGAGCATACAACTTCTACAGTGAGGTTGTTAAAGTCACTGTAAGTAATGCTAACTTCTGCCTGACTTAGGCACGGAGTCTCTCTTCCCCTTTGCGAATAGTCTTAACAAAATGTTATTAAATTGTACATTGGTGCTGTAACAAAGTATAGGATGATGGGATGATGTGTACTTTAGCAGTAACGGACAGTAATGTCACGTCTTAAGAAAATAAACAAGAATTAGCTGAACTAGGAAAGCCTCCTGGGAATGCACTTCTAATGGAATGCTTACAAATGGATGACATGTCTTCTTGGGAAATCACACAGGAGAGAACGGCATGTTGCATCCAAATAGACCGAAACAACTGGAGTGCAAATCAAGTTGCTTTACCACGATTAAACCGAGCTTTAAAAAGCAATCTCTTTCACTCTTTCTCTTTGTGAAAAAACAAAGACATGCTCCATCAGTGTGAGGGAATATATAACACACACTCTGTCTCTCTCCATCTCTCACCTGACTATGGAACGTGCCCATTATAAAGCACAAACCAAAGTGTAAAATATGTGAGACACAACCACGATTTGTTTTGGTTAAGTATCCTCTGGTTAAGACTATGGAATTTGCTAGAAAAACAAATTTAAATTCCAAGAAGGACAGAAAAAAAAGGCTCTGTCCTTTTTCTAGTTGGCTCACACAAACACACACATATTATAAAATAGGCAGGAGAGCAAACAAAGGAGACCAAACACAGAACGCTATGGTACACATACATGCAAATAGTCAGTGAGTCAGAGAGAACAAAATCATCTCATTTTAATTTTATTAACTTGCCAGCTAATTTGTATGTTTGTCTTGCTCGTGTTAAATGCTCATCAAGTGTCGTTGTTTCTTCTGTGTTAAAGACAATTATTCCATGGTGTTATTGAATTCTCAAATTAATATATTAGCATTCTACAGCTACAGCTCTTTCCCAGGGTCATGTATGGGAGACGCTGAACTTAATCCACAAAAACATAAAGGGTTAATAATACAGGGTGTCCCAAAAGTCTCCATACATAGGGGAGTATGTTCTCCAGCACCACGTCGGTTGTGCCATCATCAGTGGTTGTTTGTGGATGTCCACTTCTCAGCTGGTCCACAACATTTCCAATCTTTTTGAATTTATTAATAAGTTTGGCAAGAGTGTCGTGTGTGACGTTCTTGCAATGTTTCCTGCTCAAGTCCATCGCAACCCTCTGGCAGCTTCCCAATCCAGCCACGATGCCAGCCATGAGAACGATTTATACACTCGTCATGGACATGAATGTCATGGCAATATTGGGCTTTCAGTGATTTCTTTGAACTTTTCTTTTTCTGGGGCAGAATGACTTGTACAATATACATCTTTAATTAAAAAAATAAACAAGAATTTGGTTCACAAGTTTGAATTCATTTGGGATTTACCAAAAGGGTCAAAAATATACATACAAACACTTAGATTATTAATTCAGTGCTGTTTAAAGTTCCAAAATGTCCTTTAATGTGCCAACACCAAGGCCTCTTAATTTCCTGTTAGTGATCATGATTGACTACAGCTGGCAGCATCTCTGTGCCAACATAAAAAGGGTTTGTTTGACAGTACTCATTGGATTGAGCAACACACAGTACTGTGGGAAAGTCCAAGGAGCACAGTGCAGATCTGAAAAAGAGGATGGTGGATTTACACAAGTCAGGAATGTCTCTTGGAGCTAAACAATTGCAGATTCCAAGATCATCAGTTCAAACAATTGTACGTAAGTACAATTTATTGGGAAGTGAAGCCACTTTGCCAGGGTCTAGAAGAAGACCCAAATGGTCACCCTCAGCTGAGAGGAAATTGGTTCGGATGGTCAGGAAAAACCGAGGAACCACCAAGACACAGGCCTGCCATGAACTAGAAGCTGCTGGAACATCGGTGTCACTGTCTACAGTCAAGCGAGTTTTACATCACCATGGACTGAAAGGCTGCTGTCTAAGAAAGAAGCCCCTGCTCCAAAATCGGCAACTTCAAGCCTGTGTAAAGTTTGCGGCCATGTGATCATATTAACAAAGAAAAAGCCTTCTGGAGGAAAGTTTTATGGTCAGATGTGTCAAAGATTGAGTTGTTTGGCCAAAGTCACCAGAGGTAGGTTTGGAGGAGTAAAGAACACTGTACCAGCTGTTAAGCATGGTGGTAGTAGCATTATGCTCTGGGGCTGTTTTGCTGCCAGTGGAACTGGTGAATTGCACAAAGTGGATGGAATAATGAAGAACAAGGTCTACCTTAGAATTATTCAGCATAATCTCAAAACATCAGCCTGACGGTTCAAACATGGACACAATTGGGTGTTCCAACAGTACAATGACCCCAAACACACATCAAAGCTGGTTGTGGAATAGATAAAGCAGGCTAACGTTAAGTTTTTGGAATGGCCTTCCCAAAGTCCTGATCTCAACCCTATCGAAAATCTGTGGACTGTGCTTAAAAGTCAAGTCAGGGCCAGGAAACCAACAAATGTCATTGAACTTTACCAATTCTGCCAAGAAGAGCGGTCAAATATCCAACCAGAATTCTGCCAGAAGCCGGTTGATGGCTACCAAAAGCGTCTGCTTGAGGTGAAACTTGCTAAGGGACATTCAACTAAATATTAGGTGTATGTGTAATTTTGACCTTGTGTTGACTAAAGAAAACCCCCCAGAAATGCAAACTTGTGAACCAAATTTATATATATATATATATATATATATATATATATATATATATATATACACTCTCTCTCTCTCTCTCTCTCTCTCTCTATATATATATATATGTATATATATCACACATATGTATGTATATGTGCTATTTTACTAAAACGTTGTCATATCAGTGTGGTATAAAACCCTTTGGGCAGTGCTATAAGTTATAAGGGGCTTTGTATTGTGCTATAATCAAATCACCCCTTTATGGATAATTTCCATAATAATGGCATGGCTCGTTATGTTTTATTCCTTACTTATTCAAGTTAACAGGATAAGGGGACTCATAAATTGTACTTGATTTAAAAGTGCATAAATAAACAAACAAATAAACACATAGACATCTTCTGTGTTAAAAGAGAAACATTAAGCTCAAGGGGATCATTTGGCATGATTACATTAAATATCGACTGCTGCAAGTTCTACATTAGTCAGACACATTTGCTAACTGACATACTGTGTGTAGTTAATTCAGAACCACATTTAAGTTTTGAAATGTAACAGGCCGGGAAGATGCTTCTTGTTGAAGGACAACTACAGACCTTGGAGAGAAACCTAAAATGGTGGCAATTACTCTTCATTTGCCTCTCACTTACAACCAACCTTCACTTCACTGTGTGTGTGTGTGTGTGTGTGTGTGTGTGTGGGAGAGAAGGTGTGAGGTAAGTTGTCTATTGGTGATGAAGAGTACATTAAGTTGCAGTGTGCAATATGTTCACAGATTGCTGGAGTGTACGTGAGTGAGTGAGTAACAGACACAGCATGAGACAAAGCTGGAGTGATATTTGGTACGTATTACATTACCGAGTCCTCTAATCTACTATAGAAATCAAATACTCAGCGGGACACAGAATGCTCTCCCATATTGCACAGACACTATACTCCATCTAAACATCAAACGATCTAACATAGAAGTTAAAGACTCTCCAACAGAAGTCACTACTAAATACTACTCCAGTGCACCACTACAGTTCTCAGATTATGTGATGTAGAGGTCACACACTCTACTATAGAACTCAAATCATCTCTCATAGAACTTAAATCCAACTAACTTTAGAACTGCAATTTCCTCGAATAGTTTTATACTCAAGTTTCTATCAGTAAACAGTTAATAACTTCAACCAAATAGACGTCATGTTAAAACTATAATGAATTTCCTGGTTGCACAATTGCACTTTTTGACCATGTAGTGCACAGTTATAGAAGGAAATTATTCATGGTTGCACTATCGATTGTCACCTGGATTAGGATTGGTTCCTTTTTGAGTCTGGTTCATCGTCTGGTTTTTTCCTCATATAGTCTCAGGGAGTTTTTCCTCACCACTGTCGCCTCTGGTTTGCTCATTAGGGACAAATTTATCAATTTAAAATATGCATCCTGAATTTAGATATTTCTGTAAAACTGCTTTGTGACAATGTCCATGTCCAAGTAAAATGCTGTACTATAGTACTTAGATTCTCTGTATCAAACTGTACTCTGTAGTAGTAGTGTAGTATTTGAGTAATATACTATAGAAGTCAAATCAAATTTAACTCAAATGCCATACTATAACGCTCAAATATACGACTAGTATAGCACAATATTTAAGATATATAGCAGAGTATCTGAGTGGTATATAAGAACATTTACATACTATAATACTGTATTTAGGATCCACTAAATGCTGATTACAATATTATTTTAGTTCTGTAGTAGATTATTTGAGTTATAGAGTAAATAAGAGCACCAACAGAGTATTTGAGTATTATAATAAAACATACATAGTACAGTAACCTCTAGTAACGTTCTACAATAGAGTATTTTTGTAAACTTCCACAGGAGAATATATGAGTACAGGAGCATTTGTGATATATCTATATATCTATATTTCTCTCTCTCTCTCTCTCTCTCTCTCTCTCTCTCTCTCTCTCTCTCTCTCTCTATATATATATATATATATATATATATTTAAGGTCTGATATTAGAGTATGTGAGTATGTTTATACTGAGTGTTTAAGATCTATAGTACATGCATGCACTGTGATTATGATATACAGTTGAGTAGGAAGAGGGTAATTAAGTGATATAGCGGAGTATTCTGTGTCTCTATATGAGAATATCTAAATTATAGAGTATTTTAGTTTTACTGGAAAGTATACAAGCTGTGTGGTATAGTGTGTGAGGTCAATATGAACAAAAATCAGTTATTGAGCAAGTACGTAAACATATCAATGTTCCAAACTGTCTCCTTACCTTACCCTGATTCGCAACGGTAAGCTTATAATAATGATTTATAATTTGAGCTCTAGGGTCGGATTTCACAGGAAACGTCAGTTTGAGGTCATTTGCGTGGTCAACTGCATCATTTGTGTGGTTACATCACGTCCGTAAACCGAAAGAAGAAGACCCAGCTACTATATTGCGGGTGTGGGGTGCTGAGGATGGTGGAGTGTTTGTAGCTTGTCCTTACAAGAGTTGCTTAGGATTTAAACTTGTCATCTGGATGTCTGCTTTTAATCTGGATAGTTCTGGGGAATCAGATGTTGTCAAAGCCAATTGATGTTACAAGTCCTTAGACAAACTTCTCTTTAAGCCTTTTCATCTAAAGAAATGTTTTAATGTTGATATTTTCAAGGTATATCATTTGAATTCTTTTCTTTAAAACATAACTGTACAGCAAACACATGTACAGTGAATCCATGTAATTAACACCGAGCACTGAAAAGTTCGGAGAGCCCTGATACGGCAGTGCTGAAAACTAAACGAAACTTTCTTTTGCCAGACTGTCTGTAAAATATAACTGTCTTTACAAAACACTTCGGTCCGCATTTCAGTCCTCCAGAACACAGTCCCTACGTTCCCTGAAGTCCTAGCACAGAATGTAGCCAACACATTCGCTCTCACACTTAAAGTGATGCCAGTGATGAGAGAAAAATATATTTTACAGTATGCCAATTGTTTGTGTCTTATTCATCTTCAAACTGTTGGAAAGTGTGCCCATTGTGTACTGAAGTTGAGTTGCTAAATCAAAATGCATCCATCTGTAGTTCTTTTTAAATGATTATGATTATCCCATTTTTTAATGCCAATCAAGCTGTGTGTTAATTTAATATTCTAAGCTCATTTATCATCATGACAGTCTGTTTAAGGATTCTATAGTGGCATAACGTGTTGTTATACAGCATGGTGCTTGTTAGAATATTGCTTGCATGCATTAATAGAGTCTCCCCCCCAGAAATATGCTTAGCAACCATGGAGGAAGAGAAGGAGAGCATGATGACCAGCCTGAGCCACTTTGCCCTTTATTCTCTCTCAATGGTTATATTACACACATGACAGGAAGCGAGTCCTGGCAACCGAAATGTTGAATTCGTTGCTGCGCCTCATTTCACACAGTGTTGCCGCACAACCATTAGAGTCCCTATTCACAAGTCATTGTTATAAATATGCAGCATGGTAATAAGCTCTTGCACAGCAATACGAAACACACACTATATGAATGACCTTTATTAAAACTTAATAGAGACCTCAAGATTATCCTCATATTCCTAGTATATTTTTATGTCTTAGACAGCTGTTAGACGGTATCTATTAGCGATCCCAGGTGCGTTTTCACAAGCTATATTTATCCACAAGGACATGTAATGCTTGAGTGTGTCTGGAATAAAAAGTATTCAGAGAGGTAGACAGCAGCCATGTGGTGTGCTGATTGCTTTTTCAGAACTTTGTCCTCATGATGATGACTGTCCCAGAGGATGAGAGTATTAAACGCTGTCTAATCTTGTGCCTTAACCCAGAGTGCCATTCAATATATCACGGCGAGGAGGATGTCCTGCCAGACGTATGCCATGTGACTAGCGATACACCTCATAATATAATGCACCGCTCAATGCTAATCATTTGTATTGATGATTTTAGCTCTCCTGTGTATAATACACAAATTATATCCAAATCAGTTAGCATCTGGCTGCAGATGAAGTCAACTTTATTTCTAAAGCACATTTAAAACACCACAAGTTCTGTACAACTGAGGTAGTATTGGCTACTACAGTATAGGATAAATATATAAATATAAATATAACTTTTGATTGACGGATATTTGAGCACTTTTGTTGGTCCTGCAGAAAATAAATCCCACCATAAATGCTATTATGGACTGAAGGGCTTTTTTTTTTTTAAACTAAAAATGGAAACCCCAAAAGGTTATTCCTTTATTTAAGAGGGTACGTTCCTTGAGAGATAAAGGATGCTAAAAGTCCATATACATGCTGTTAGGATGGCTTGCTAGCATAAAAAGCCAGAGTCTATCTTAACCACTGATTTGTGATCAGCCTGTAAAAATACACATACTCCAAATTACCTTCACGGAAGGCTTAAGCCTTTTTCTTGTAACTTTTAGCTAGTTATTTGGTTTTTTTTTTTATTATTATAAACATTAAACAATAAATCACTTGCTGTTATTGGAAAATAGTCAAGGGTGGGATGGTGTGATGTGGCCTGGTGTGAAATCAGGCAGCAAAGGCAGATGCAGTTGAAAAATATACTTTATTGTAAGCAGACAGGATTTTTTTTTTTTTTTTTTTTTTTACAAAGCCTTAAGCAATAGCCAAGTGAAGAAGGTCAGATGATCAGAAAACAAATTACACAAGGCAAAGCCAGAATCCAAAAACCACAGGACCAAAAACAAGATCATGAACCAGCGTACACAAGTAACAAGGTTTGGTACGTCAGGTGTGAACAACACTGCACAATACTTCATGTTATGTGAGTGTTTGGAGTTTGTGTATATGTAGGGGTGTGTGATTAGAAGTCTGGTGAGCTTGACTGTGACAATAAAGTGGTGTGCTGCGGAATGTAGTACTGAGCAGCCATGTTTGTGGGCCGCGGTGCCGCTTGGGAGGAGACATGACACTGCAAAGTTGATTATTTTCCTTAACAGCATGTCCCAAAGTGTTTTAATCCCATAGTACCACAGCAATTTGCAATTGATTACATTTCTATTTATTAAAGAATATGTCATACTATGTATTTGTTTGGAGTTACCTTCAACCTGTACGGGAGTTTTTTGTGTGATTGTTCCGGTCAAAAATGCTTGATTTTGTTGTTCCTTTTTTCAAATTTGTGGAGTTTTTTGTGCTTTTTTTTTTTTTTTTTGAAAACTACTTGAATTGGCAAAATTGCAATTGGGCGAAATTGTTTTGCAGGGATGTTTGTTGGTAAATGAGACCTTTTAGCTGTACTCATGTTCGACGCATATGAATCGAAGCGGGCTTTGGCAGGATGCACATGTGATGATGTCACATGACGAATCTTGGCCCAAATCTGCAGTCATTTTGAATAATTACAAGCTCCTCAGAATATTGCAGAGTTTGCTTGATTTTGCATTCATTTCTGCAGATTGAAAATGCTGGAAATCCTGAAAGGAACTGTACTTTGAATATTGTGTAAAATCCAGAAAGCAAGTTAATCACAATAATAAAATAATAATAATAAATGATAAATAAATAAATAAATAAATAAATAAAAATTCAGCATGTCATGTTATTGTGAAACCACAAAGCAGAAAGAGATCTGTCCTGTGACGGAAAACTTAAAGGAACAGTTTCACTCATCTGTACTGGTTTCTGTAATAGACATTCTTATTTTATAATGTGCATTATCATAATGCGTATAAAATGAATGCATTCAGGTTTTAACTCTGATTAAATGCATCAGTTATTAAATAGGTCAATCTCCCAAACAACTTCCAACCCATCCTCCACTTTTCATCATCATTTTCCCCTTCCTTACACTCTTTCTGATTATTCCATACTGTTCTGTTACTCTTTGACCTGGTCTTTCCAAATCACATAGCCTACGCTGAGAATAGACAATTGGTAGAAGAAGGAAATTCCAGCTGTGTGAAGAAAATCTAAATACATAAGACATAATACAAACTGTTGTATATATGTCTGAGAAAAATATACCAGTAATATACTTTATATTTATTTTCGTTAGGCTAATATTTTATATTTGCCTTGCCTATCTATGTTCCTGTAAAGATCATGCAGAGTAAAGAGCCAACAGTCTGTAAAAATAAAAAAATTCAGTCTGCCTAAAGAGACTGGATATGAATCTAATCAATTCGGTTTGTAATCAGATACTGACTCCTAAAACGTTCTGTGATTCTCCTGCGCTGTCATGTCATCATCAAACCAGAGAAGAGCACTTACACACTCTGTACAGATGACAGCATGAACTTGTATTTAGTCTTCTATTGGACTATATTAGCCTAAGGGTTGGCAGGCCTCAGAAAAATTTCCAGCTTAACTACATCTCAAAAACTATACCTAAATCTAGGCAAAAAATATTCTGGCATTGGAAAGGGGAGATTCATTTTCTCTTTATTTTCTCTGCCTTTGAAAGAAAAACAAGTTCACAGCGGTAGTTTATGATTTGCAGTATCTGCAATAAGCCTTTATGTCATTGCCTGGTCTGGTCATTATTAAATTCAATTCAGTTTTATTTGTATAGCGCTTTTAACAGTGGACATTGTCACAAAGCAGCTTTACAGAAATATATAAATTCCGAATAGCATCCACTCCACAGTCCTCCTTTTACTCTCCCAGTCTTTACAACCTGTCTTATACAACATATATTTATACAATATATGATAACAGAAAACAGAAATGTTTCATTTGGATTATTTAACATCTAACTTCTAACATTTAACATCTAAGATCTTCACAGCCACAGACTATTGTAAACTAACCCTTCCTCAATCCCCCCGCCCCCCACCAAAAAAAACAAAAAAAAACAACAGCCCCCCCCCCAAACAAACAAACAACCAACCAAGCAAGCAAACAAAGAAAAAAACTTTTCTTCCACTCGCAACCTTGTTCAAAAACTAGTTCATTTTTGTGCAAAAACCCTGAAATTGGCAACCCTGTAGGTAATTACCTTCAATGCTGTTAGAGTGAGGTTGTATAATATTTTCGTCACACATTTCTGATGTTTTATTTTCCTTTAGTACTGCATCTTGTCCGATTTGTTGTTATTTGAAAGTACAGCAAATAAACACTATTGCTGTGAAAAAGTTGCTCATAAGTGTTTTTCCTTCTTTTTTTCATGAATCTCAGTTTCACTAGTCCAGGCTGTAACAACACACACTCTTTTCAGATGGTGAATTAATATTACGTGCCAGTGACAAGTAGTACGTAAGGATGGTCATTTCAAGCCCCGCCTACAGGTAGTGTAAAAAAGTGACGATGTGATTTCATGACTCATTCTTTAACAATCTGTATCAGAAGCTATTGAGATCTACGCTGCAGTCCTGCACAGACCACATTGTACCTTTTGAGATCATGCTGAAATATCAGGCTTTCACAGCTACTATAAACTGGCTTTACTGTCCAAATCAGATCCTCCTTGATCTAGCATTTATCTCCAAACTCTAGAGGCCAGCTGCCCATGTGTGATCTCTGCTGTCCATCTATGTCACATACCCCTCAGGGGACAGACAGGGCAAAAAGCTTCCACTAATCTCCCACTAACACTGTAGAAATACACACACACACACACACACACACACACACACACACACACACACACACACACACACTGGCCAATGCACAGTTTTATACAGATCAATAGCAGGCAGATAAGAGAATAGCATAGGCAGAGTGGTATCTGATTGAAAGTCCTAATTCCAGTATCTACACATGTGCAGACACACATTTGTATTACTACCCTTGTGAGGACATTACTGACACGTTTTTTATTTCTGCCAATTAATGCTTAATTAATTAGTGTTTATGTGTGTGTTATTATTAAAAAGAGAAGCTGTAGTTTTTGTATAAAAATACAAACAAACAAACAAACAAAAAAACAACAGAAAACCATCCAAATGTCTCCACAAGCCAAAACTATCAGATATTCGGATGCTTGTGGGGACCAATCAAAACTACAGCTTTTATCAAACAAACAAACAAAAAAACCAACTCTCGGACAAGCATGTATTTATATACTTGAGCAAACAAAAATTTCACATTGAATTTCTTAATAATATAAGACCTCATTACAGTGATAAAGCCCATAAGCAAAAAACATAGATACTCAAACAGAAGATTAACATCTTATGATATATGTTTGGATGACATAAATCATACTGCTTAGAGCATATGTGTGCCTGTGTGTGTATGTGTGTGTGTGTGTGTGTGCTGGGGGGTGGAAAAGAGGGACAGGGAGATAGGCTGCTAGATCACTGACCCGTATACTGCCTTCCTCTTTCCCTCATCACTGCTGTGATGTTGACTCTAATTACTATCCTACTATAAGATGTCTCTCGGCCTCCTCTAATCTTGCTGAGCACTAGCAGTGAAGAAACAGAGGCAGAGAGGACATGCAAGGCGAGAGAAACAGATGATCATCCAGAGAGCTGGATTAATCTTACATTCAATCAGTGTGCAAGAATGGGGAAAGCATATGTGTGTAGGGTGTGTGTGTGTGTGTGTGTGTGTGTGTGAGTGGATTGTAGTGAGTAAAAACAAGGAAACTGTGTTTGCAAGAGAGCAAGAGATGATGTACAAAGGCTTAAAGAGACTCACACTCCATATCCTGCATGGACTTTCTTCTGTTAAGGTTAGGCCAGATTTCCATTCATTTATACCACAGCGCTGTGGAATTCTTCAATCTGATTGGTCAGAATGTCCTTAATTAATCATTTCTATAGTAACAGCTAATATAATCTAATAAACATTTGAATACAGGTTGTTATTTAACAAAGAAAGTGAAGATGTTTCGTGTCAGAGCCCCCCGATTTAACAATAATTAAATGTAACTATAAATGGATAAAAAAAAAAAGTATGATGAGTCATTCATTAATAAATAATAAATAATTTGAATCATCGGCAAGTTACTGTGGAATAAGTGGAATAAACCACTTTGGGACATGATGTTATTGGATAAATAATCAACTATGGTATGATAAAAGTAACTGTTTATTTCATGAGGCCACATCACTAATTATAAACATTTATTTATATGATTATTGTGTCCCGATAACCTCAGTGTACATCATTCTAGTGGTTCTGGTCTGGCAAAGCAAAAGAAGGAAAAAGGCGAAAAGGTCACACAGGAAGAGAGCGAGACAGTCAGGAGACAAAGAGCTCTCTGATAAGCAGTGAGTGAAACACTGGGGTAGATGGATGTATGGTGGAAAAGGGAAATAGGACAAGAAGGTCATTGACCATCCAGGAACATCCTGGTACACAGTGTGTTTGTGTTTTGGTGTGTGCTTGTATGCTAGTACTAGAGGATGCAATATGTGTCTGTACAGGCTGAGACCAGAGGGTGCGTTTCTTATTTCTGTGCTTAAATTATACCATGAGACATTTACTTCCACTATGAAAATAGACGCGTTTTAGTCTCTTCTCAAAAGCTGTCAGAACAGTATGCTACGTGAGTAGGCCTACTTATATGACAAATGTCGTCTCCATTTCCCTGAATTGAAGATGACTATCAGGATGTTTGAATAAAAGAATGGAGTATAAAATAGAAAATCCAGTCGCTCTTCATTTCGAATTGAAATGCGGGCATCTAACGTCACAGTGCCAGTTCAGCTGGAAGCCTTTGCTCTGTTGACGGCGTACTGTGACAGATGACATTCAGAGACAGAGATAAGTGGGTTGTTTATTCATAAGCCAGCGGTTATTTGTTTAAACCCGTGACGTCAGACTGCTGGATCTGAATCTGAATAGGTTTATTAAATTGGGCAAACTGCTTGATATTGACACACACTGTAGACGCTATATAGATACAGTGGTGCTCGAATGTTTGCTAGAATTTTCTAGATATCTGCATAAATATGTCCTAAAACATCATTCGATCTTCACACAAGTCCTAAAAGATGATCAAGGTAACCCAATTAAACAAATGAGACAAAAACATTAGACTTTTATTTAATTATTTGTTTATTTATTGAGGAAAATGATCCAATATTACATATCTGTGAGTGGCAAAAGTATGTGAACCTCTAGGATTAGCAGTTAATTTGACGGTGAAATTAGAGTCAGGTGATTTCAGTCAATAGGATGACAATCAGGTGTGAGTAGTACCCTAATTTATTTAAAAAACAGGGATTTAGTGTATCATGGCTTGAACAAAGGAGATTTCTGAGGACCTCAGAAAAAGAGTTGTTGATGCTCATCAAGCTGGAAAAGGTTACAAAACCATCTTTAAAGTGTTTGGACTCCACCAATCCACAATCAGACAGATTGTGTACAAATGGAGGAAATTCAAGACCGTCCCTTGGAGTGATCAATCAAGACTTGTAATAGTCCATGAGGTCACAAAGGAACCCAGGGTAACTTCTAAGCAACTAAAGGACTCTCTCACATTGGCTAATGTTAATGTTCATGAGTCCACCATCAGAGGAACACTGAACAACAATGGTGTGCATGACAGAGTCGCAAGGAGAAAGCCACTGCTTTCCAAAAAGAACATTGCTGCCATTCTGCAGTCTGCTAAAGCTCACACGGACAAGCCAGAAGGCTACTGGAAAAATATTTTTTGGATGGATGAGACCAAAATAGAATTTTTGGTTTATATGAGAAACGTTATGTTTGGAGAAAGGAAAACATATGCATTCCAGCATAAGAACCTTATCCCATCTGTGAAACATGGTGGTGGTAGTGTCATGGTTTGGTCCTGTTTTGCTGCATCTGGGCCAGGACGACTCACCATCATTGATGGAACAATGAATTCTGAATTATACCAGCGATTTCTAAAGGAAAATGTCAGGACATCTGTCCGTGAACTGAATCTTAAGGGAAAGTGGGTCATGCAGCAGGACAACGACCCTAAGAACACAAGTTGTTCTACCAAAGAATGGCTAAAGAAGAATAAAGTTAATGTTTTAGAATGGCCAATTCAAAGCCCTGACATTAATCCAATAGAAATGTTGTGGAAAGACCTGAAGCAAGCAGTTCATTGAGGAAACCCAACCTAAATCTACTACCGTGCATCTCATCCTCATGGACTGCACCAGATTTGTCAGTTCTTGCTGTGAGATGTTACTCCACTCTTCCATCAAGGCATTTACAAGTTTTCAATCACGTCTGGGGGGCACATGGTTATATGTAATTTTCCACTGCAAGGACAATCAGCTGTCCTTCCTGTCTCCCTGTAGCACCGTCTTAGGTGTCTTACGTTACAGACATTGCAGTTTATTGCTCTGAACACATCTGCAGTCCTCATGCCTCCCTGCAGCAGGACTATAGCATGTTCACGCAGGTGAGCAGGAACCCTAGGCATCTTTCTTCTGGTGTTTTTCAGAGTCAGTAGAAAGGTCTCTTTAGTGTCTTAACTTATTGTAACTGTGACCTTAATCACCTACCGCCTTTAAACTCTCCGTGTCTTAAGGACTGTTCCACAGGTGTATGTGCAAAAATTGTTTATGATTCATTGAACAAGCATGAAAAACATCATTTAAACCCTTTCCAATAAAGATCTGTATTATTATTTGGATTTTACAAAATCATCTTTAAAATACAGTCTCCTGAAAAAGGTTTCTTTTTTTGCTGAGTATATTTAGTATGAGATATACACAAAACCAGAAGAAATCAAGCACTTTTTCCACAGCACTGCATAGGTAACACTCTATATTAACATAGCTTTAATTAACACTAATCAATGCCTTAATTAACTTAGCATTAGCAAATTATACATTACATAATGCTACCAAAGCAATTAAGACAAAAATAGGTCTACATATAAATATATATTATATATTTATGGTTTCTTAAAGTTGAGATGTCAAAGTAGATTATTAGCAGGAAAAAACAATTTCTTATTTTTTTGGCCGTTTGCCAGAATTTACCCAATGACATCTGATGGGTTTTCCCAGGCCGAGGCACGTATTACTGAATGTTTATAATCAGCTGGACACTGGGTGTAATTATTGGAACACCATTCAGTCTCACCAAGAACATATTAATGAAGACATTGATGATTGTGGGCTTTAGTCATGGGTAGAATAAACAATAGCTAATGCAGTTATTTAGTTAACATTTCAACAAACGACAAAGATTACATTGCAGTGTTGATTTTTGTTAACATTATATATGGTGTATTACTGCTGATGTTCATGCTTACATTACATTCTTCATAAAAGGTTTTCTCAAAAGTTCTTTTAATAATCAACAATAATTCTAATAATAATTCCAGCAATCTACAAAGGGTTATACTTGGAATCTTTTCTGAAAGAGTAACCCTCTGATGTAGGGTACACACTTTACAGGAGGTCAAAGGAGAATGACCAGACCTGTTTGAGCTCACAGGAAGGCTACAGTAACTCAAAGATCCACTCTTTACATCTGCGGTGAGCAGAAAAGCATCTCAGACAAAACTGAAACTTGAGGCTACAACAGCAGAAGATGTCCTGTCCTGTCCTGTCAGCCAAGAACAGGAATCTGATGGTACAGTGGGTACAGGCTCAGTGACACTGGATTGTGAAGTGGCTGGTGAGTACAGAACCCAGTGTGACAAAGCAAAGAACTCTTTAGGGTCCCTAGATTATAAGGTTTTTGCTATTAAATATTCCTTAATGGTACCCCAATATCAGTAAATGTCACCAGATAGTTCATCAGCAATCCTCTGTGGAATGGTGGATCTCGTGGTACACACTGGATATGCTCAGTTCACAAATAGTTCACTCTTTTTGAAAGAGTCACTAAGGTCAACGAATCTGTATCATTCAGTACCAAGCATTCCTTTCCTTCAGGCATAGAAAGAATAGCAAACAGCAAAATTGAAACACGGAAGCAAAAGTACTACATTTACATTTATATCCATAAGCAACTTCAAGATCATTTGTGTGTTTTAAATATTGGTGAATTAGTTTAAGTTGTATTTGAACCTGAACTTTGCCCCTTAGGCCAGTGAATCATTTTGGTCAAGATGGCGTCTTTCTTAATTTATTGTATTAGAATTTGAATCTGTGAATCTTTCAGTCAAGCCCAAGTTTCGCTTTGATTCAGTGGAACAATGTGCGAGTCAGTGAATCTTTCAGTCATGGCCAATGAACAATGAGTTTTCTCTCATTCAGTGTATTGGTTGAGTCACTGCGTTTAATGAGTCATGTTTGGGCTCATTCAGTCAGAGCTAGAGATTTCCAGCATTTCAGTGAATGCAGTAGTTGTCTGTGTTCGGTTGGAAGTGAAAACGTACTTCTTCAAATCTCTGACATAAAAGTCTATAATAAAAAATAGCACAAATTCACAGTGATTATTAGCTATTTTACACAACTCAAGCTGTTAATCAGGCTTGAGTTAACCATGCAAGTGAACAAATTGGTGAATGAATCTGAAAGAATCATTTAACTAAACTGACTCAGATGACTCAAACCAATGAAAAGACTCAAAAATTTTATCGTGGACACACATCCTCTAGAAACCCGAAATTTCCCAAACTAGTACCTATCATCTGTATGCTCTGATCTACCTACTGCCAGACTCAGACATGAGATGCCTCTGAGGTGTCACATTCATAATCCGCTCGTCTCCAAGATGCCAGGTGAAAATTTCATCTGCCACTCTCTGAGAAGCACATGAACATTGGTGCACTCAAGAATAGAACATTGAGACAAATTCTGAGAAATGTAGCCTAGTCCGGTTACCTAAGTCGAAATCTTCACACGATAAATGGTCTACCAGCCTCATAATAACAGCAATAATCTAAGCTGTGCTAACACTTCCTCAATCAGGACTGGTAAAGGCAGCCAGCCATTCATTATTCATAGCACATATTCAGATAGAGGGGGGAGTTACGACTAGAGGGGATATTTGTTGCATTGGTTGCAAAGAATATAGGCCAATGGTAGTCAAGCAGCAGTAAAGCAGTCCCAAATCTAATATAAGGCTATTTCTGTTGGTTGTATTACTCTGTATTGTTGTTGTCATGGATGTGGTGTTTCTGTATGCAGTCCACAGTGTCCATGAGGTGCTTTATGTCAAGATAAATTCATGAGGAGGTTGCCTGCTGTGGCATTTAGCAGCTCAGTCTGTAGTCAGTGTCACCAAGCGTAAAGAGTAGAGAGTGCACAGAAAAAAAGGCACCTTGAAATATGATACACTTATACACAGGTTTGAAGAAATGAAATGCTCAGTTAACCTGTACCAAGCGCCGTAAACCTGAAAAAGGTTCAATAATGAGAATTATACAGTCGGACGTAAATGTTTCCACGGCAGGAACCTTTTAACACCAGGTGTACCAGGACCAATTTTAGCTCATGAGCTGTATTTCCAGTAGTCTCTTTTTTTTCAATGGGTTTGCTGCTTTAAACCTACTTGGGCATGCATTATAAGGCTGACAATCATTCAGTAAGAGCTAATTGCAGTTCTATAGCAGTGTTGTTACAATGATTTTGGAGCGCAGTGTGGGCGCTATGTTAATAATATTTACCAGCTTTAAAAAAAGGTTTCACCTTGGAAAAAAAATCAATAAATAAGGCTAACTACATTTAAGAAAAATGAGGTCATGACAATTACTAGTAAGAGTTATATGACAGTTATATTTAACTGCTTTGTAATCTGTCATAATAACTGATGACAGCATAGGACTTCTTCCATGACATGTTTATGAAGTTTTGTCATTTGCAAAGTTGACCCAGACTTCAAGTAAAATGCAACTGGTATATTATCTAAGTAATAAAACATCTAATGGCAAAATGTTATAAAAAAAAATCAACAATGAGGTGGTGTAATGTATTACCAAGCCAAAGTGAATTATTTTCCAATAACAGCATACCATGAAGAGCTTTATTCTTCTCATTATAATATAGCAATTTGCCAATGCTGCTATTTTTTTTTTTTTAACAATATAGTGTCGGAAAACTTAAAGGTATTGCTTTACCTCTGTTTTTTTTATTTTTATTTTTATAAAGAGCTGAATCTGGAGACTCCTTCCAAAAATGATAAATAAATATTTCCTGACAGAAAACCTCATATTTTCAATCCATTTTATGAGGATCGTCCAACATTCAAGGTCATGTGTTAGTAGTTACTATAGAAAAGGAGAAACTGTATATAACATATATATATATAACCCTGTATGTAACATATTAAAACGAGCTCATTAATATAAACCTGCGATCCGTCTTGCAACTGGAACTGCTGTCAGAGCTGATGTTATAATGAATTAATCAGCACCTTCTGACCACTCTTGCTGAGCATTTTTAAAACCCAAGCATTGGACTATTGTATTTGTTGAGTTAATATAATTTGGCTGCATGCTGAAATGGTGGCTTAATGGTAAACATGTTTGCCTTGTACCTCCAGGGTTGGGGGTTTGATTCCTGCCTCCACACAGGCTCCCCACAACCCTGTATATGATAAGTGGCACAGAAAATGGATGGACGAAATTAAGCAAATAATGTCACTGACTACGTTTACATGGACAGCAGTAATCTAATTACTGACCTTATTCTGAATAAGACAATATTCTGATTAAGGTGTTTACATGAGTCGCTTTTAGAATATTCCTTTCATGTTCTCGTTTTACGTTATAGAACATAGATCATTTAACGGCACACGCCATTACATCACCGCGCCACGCCGTCCGACGTCCCTCCATAATTTCACCTATCGACATACAGTTCGTCTTTGTTATGGAACCGTACACAGTTTTGTGCGTTTTATTTTTAATTTTACGAAAGCTTCAAGTGAAGTTAATTATTTGCCATGTTATACGTGCAAATAGACGACTGCTTGAAGCCATGGGCTGCATCCCAAACCGCGTACTTACCTAGATGTATTTCTCCTACTATATAACAGGTAAGTACGTGGTTTGGGACGCAGCCGTGCTCTCTTGTTTGCCGTCAAACGCTTGAGCTCTGCCGTGTGTGTACGTGTCATGTTGCAAAAAGCGGTGAAAACTCCCACACGACGTTAATAGTGTGATTAAGGTGTGTACATGTCTGTAATACACTTCCATAATGCGACTAAAACAGGAATACTCCACACGTCTTAATTCCATTTGTGTTTATTTCGAGTATGACTTTGGTCGGATTAAGATCATCAAAAATTGCTGTTTACATGCTAGTTTCTTAATCAGAGTATCGTCTTAATCGGGTTAATATCGGATTATTGCTGTCCATGTAAACGTACTGACTAATTGTGGTTCCTGGAGTGTGGTAGAAAAACTTATTAGAGGACCATGTAGTACAGTTCATATATTCTGCAGTAACATGTCAAATATACTTTTTTTCCAAACCTAATGCAAATATTATAATTCTGAATAAAACCTTAAATTTATGTATATATATTTCAGGTCTAAGCATGTTGAGAGACTACAGCAAGGAAACAGCAATGAGTGTATCTGACACAGAGTCTACTGACTTCTGATCCCCTGACATACAAACCCTGACATACACAGCCTGGTCCCTCCTCATCATGTTTGCACACATGCTTACACAATCAAATGCACACAGACACACAACAGAGTCAAAGGAAGAGCACTTATCTTCTACAAAGATACCCTAAGGCCTGTACTGTCACTCACACATAACAATCTCAGACAGTCATATGCACACACACACACACACACACACACACACACACACACACACACACAAATCATGCCAAATTATGTCTTTGCATGACATGCACAATTTCACAAGCATCCCATGTGACTCCCCTCAGAATATTCCTGAATCCAGCTGCACCAGTTGAATGTAAGTCCAGTTCATCCTAAATCATATGTTGAGAGTATTTTAAAACTGGTGTGGTGTAGAATTTTGGTTGCACCACAAGGTACTTTAAGAGATCATAGATCAACATTTTGTCGCACAGAGAGCTATATTTCACCATCACCACTCAATCAGAAACACAATCCTACATAAACAGGAAATACTATCTCCAAGATCAAGACTCAGGGACCCTTCCTCAATGAAACGTTTACTTCAAGCTAGGTCTGCTAGGTCTGTCTCTCGAGTTAGACATTTTTAACTCAACCCAAATCGACTGCGCTTTACAATAAAGTCAAATTGTCCACGTCTTTTAGGTATAGTTTCTGTTTGGCCGCTACGGCATTTAGTAACTAACCCTAGCAACAAAACATCATAAATCAGCTACAAACTTAGTCTGCATTTGAATATGTTGAACAACAGTAAAGCGTCGTAAATATTTTGTAATATACTGTTCATTTCCAATAATCTGTTTGACCTATAACCTTTTGTGCTATCACTTAAGACCTATAAAATAGCCGATTTATCTCATGGGATAATTTATCCCATTATCCATTACTTTCACATGCACTGTTATGGTATATTTCAGTGAAGGTGACCTTGTCTGGTGATTATAGTAAGCTTTCTAAATAAAGAAATCAGTATGCTTGTCACAAAATAAAATAAAAACACATTTATAGTCAGTAAACAAGCACTTTTATGAACTTTGAATAGAGTTAATGAGTCGTTTTGTTTATGGCAGATGTTGCACCGACTATGGGGTATGCTACTTGGTGCAAACATTAATTTTTTAGTAGTTCAGTTCACAACAATTTTATTTGTGTAGCACTTTAAACAAGGCAGCTTTACAGAAATTTGAATATAGATTTAGATCCCCAATGAACAAGCCATTGGTGACAGCAGCAAGGAAACAACATGAGGAAGAAAGCTTGAGAGGAACCAGACTCAAAAAAGGAACCCTTCCTCTTCTGGGTGACATTAGATAGTGGGATTATAAATCATTACACGTCGACAGCTGTATACTATAAAGACAAACAGTAAGTTTGTTGTGTTAATATTGTGAATACAAGTCCTGGAATGAGCACATGAAAGTCTTATTATAAGATTATAGCAGCAGTGCATACAAATCTTCATTATCTAGGTGAGATTATCCACTGGAGCAAAGATGATACTCGGGCGAAAAGAGTTTTTGCGAAGTGCAAATCTATAGGGTATCCATGTGGGACCATCTACAACAGCAGAAGAGTCACAAGTACAAAAACTCCTGCTGTCTATAAACTCAAATGTAGTTGCTATGTGAATTATGAACTGGAGCAACTGGTCGCTTGATAACTGTATAGTTCTACTAATCTGCTAGTGTCTGTGTTACTCACTGTTGAATGGATAGCTAACAATAAAGGTGTATAACTCACAATCCTGTAGCCAGGAGTAAAAATAAAATCAGATTTTGGCTTTACTACATAGTAAACTTGCTTCCTGTTGCCATAAAAAATACTGTACAGAAGATACACTTCAAGGAAATCTATGCTGAATAATAAGTGATAAGCGTTAAGATTTGGACATGAAAGGATGATGTGTACTGTATCTGGGTAGAAATAGCAGATTAGATTTAGGCCAGTGTTCCTCTCCTTTTTGTCTTGTGCAGCAGCAGAAGAAAAGAAAGCCGTTCATTGACAAGGCCTTATCTCCATGCTGCAGATGGCTGTGTGTGTTCCCAGAGCTAGTCAGGTCTTTTTCCCCTTCCACTTTCAGTCCTACACTACATTGGATTTCAGCTGTTGAAATCATCAAGTTCTGGGAACAGAACGCAGGGCTAGAGGAGATGGCTTGAGATCATTACTCCATCTTAGCTCAAATGATAGTGAAAGTGCTCAGTATGCAGTTTTCCCATCAGGATTGAGCAATAAAGAGGTGAAAGTGTAATACTAATAATAATAAAAAGAAAGAAGTTCCTGGAAACAATCCCGGATACTTAAGTTTCATAACTACTTGATATGTCCAAATTTCCCCTATTTATAGTTTCCTTTTTTTACATTCAGTACCACTTAATTAGCAAGAGTTTCTGGAAGTCACTGCTTTTTCAGAGGGTCAAATGTTAAATTAAAGCGGGAAAGGGGAAAGATTTGCTGAGGAGACACTGGTTAGTACAGCTTCCAACAGCTGACATGGACTTGAACATAAGCTGGAGAACAGGCTTTTTATGTGAGGGTTTGACACACCAAGCCAATGTTGAAAAACTAGTGCCAACCAAGGTCGACTTTCTCCAAGGATTTTCTCCTCTTGCATCATGGCGTCTGTTAAAAAAAAAAAAAGCTGTACTGGAACATACTGCAAAAGCTCCAGCTGACACACATGTATTTTCTGCCCCTGATTGACACACTGTAAAACCGGATAAGTTCATTTAACTCCAAAAATTTGAGAAAACTAATAACCACAAAATTTTTACGTTGATAAATCAATTTCTTTAAGCCAAATACACTTAAATATAACAAGTTTGAGTTAAATCTTTGCTATATTTAAGTGTATTTGGCTTAAAGAAACTGATTTATCAACTTAAAAATTTTGAGGTAATTAGTTTCCTCAAATTTCTTTGAGTTAAATGAATTTATCCGGCTTTACAGTGTTCCTATGGTGTACCAGTACCAATAGTGTAGGGATGTAACTGAATACATTATTTGAAATGAACAGCTAATATTTTAAACTGTTCCAAATGCTACTATGGTGGAATAGTATTTTGACATCTATTGGTAGTATATTGTTTAGGCCCTAGCCAAATAAAGTAGCCTAGCTATCATTTCACACTACTATGAGTGTAGTACCTCTGAAAGATCTTGCAGTTTAAGTGGTCTGCTGAACAATAACAAAAATATAACTCTCTAGAGCAGATGAGTAGAAGTAGAAGATGAAAATATTGTTGTATACTTGCTTCGCTCACTGGCATTTCTCTTCTCCTGCACTGCTTTGCTAGGCTGGTCAAACAATCACAGAATTGTGTCTCTCTGTGTCTCTCTGACACCAGTTCAGCATGCACACTTGGCACTGACTAGATCCAACTAGTGCCAGTGTTGCTGGACTGACAGTCTGCTTCAGTGTCAGGGCCATTAGCAATTATTCTCAGCACTAACGTTTTCCTGATACGAAATGAGAAAACAAGTTATGGTCCACAGTCACCACTTCATCTGGCCCGTATATCACAGAGTAATGATGCCATTAAGCACATCCTAATCTGACTGCCGGACTCAACTATCCCAATCTCAACTCATGCATTAGAGCTGTGCTTATAGCTGGGTCACTTCTGGCCCAAAAATCAAATGCTATTGCACTGAATGCATTGAGACAATTTTGTTTTTGGCTCAGAATCCAAATGCCATTAAAAAATCTAAAATGTGGTTGCTTGCAGTTGTGCATTTGGCCCACAATATACTTGCAATTGCCATAATTGGCTCTTATAGACCTAAAATGCTTAAATCATCGGAATTTTGTATGTTCGGTCCGTTGCTATTTTGGTAGTTAGTCCAGAAAGTGATGAGTTGGGAAGAAATTTAGAAGAATTGGCAAAGCATGTTCAGGTTTATTCTATCAGGTCCTTCTAATCCAGCTGCTGTGATTTGATAATATAATGGTTAGTGTGAAAAATGTCTGTGTGCATCAACCAGGGTTCCAGATGGAAGAGGAATATAATTGTACACTGATTTCCTACATATATTTACACAATAGCAACACTTGAGAGTGTAATACTAAAGACATGCTGGCTCATAAAGACACAGAAATATGAACACACAAGGACAAAATAAGTGCATGAACAATACAGTGACACACTTTGTGAGAAGCAGGGAGATGAAACTGGAGAGAGAGAGGGATGAGACAGACCGAGAGACAGGAATGTGGGGAAAAGCAATAGCATGCCGAGAGGGTACGATAACAGTACTGTCTCTTACCATCTCACCCAGCTTGCCTCGGGCTGAAAGGACCTTTCTGTCCATCATTCTGCAGAACAACTAGCCAATCCACAGACCACATGATGTCTGGACACACACACACACACACACACACACACACACCAACCAGAGGGAGGGAGAGTGGCAAGAAGCTTCTAGTAAAACAAGTCTGGCACCTTTTCTTTTCTCTTCTGGAAGTGTGAAGGAATATCTCTCTCTTATTTCCCTTGATTTTTCCATAGTCTTCACCATTTTCCCTATCCATCCACCTATCAATAAGGGACAAGAAAGGTCACGTAAAATGGACAGGGAAGGGGATGTGGCACAGGACCTGGCTTGAAGATAAACAGTGATGAGGAATGAAAGGTGGAACAAGGCTGAGGCAGGTGAATGGGGAAAGGGATAGGAGCAGTGCTATGGGCAGGGGAAAGGGACATGGAACAGGAGGTACAACAGGAGGCCAATGCTGAAGAAGAGACTTGAAAATGGTTGGAGACAGGGACAGGGTCCCTGTAAAATGGAACTGGGGGTTGTAAAACGGACAAGGAATTTGGATCTGGATTTCAGATCAAAAGTAATGAGGCTCGAATACTTGAGCAGAACAGGGAACTGAGGCAAAGGGCTGGGAAAAGAGATCAAGCAGGGATCTGGAGAAGATACTTTGAAAATATTGGAAAGAGGCATGGTACATGTGCTGAAGAAAGGACAGGAAAAGGGCCCAGAACAGGTCGTCTATCTTCCTTGTTTCCATAAATTTCCTAAAAGCCCAAAGACATTTCCATGTTCCCCTTCTCACATATATTCTGTATGCACAGAACGATTGCCATAAGCCTGACTGCCCATAAACTTACTGACATCAGAGGGCACGTAGTTCGTTTCTAATTGATGCTTTTTATCGAAGCTAATATTGATTGCTTTTTAGTGTTTCTCACATTTTATCGGATAGCAGGGCCAGTGTGCTGCAATGTAAACTGGATTCTAGTTAAAGCCAGATAGGCTAGATAAAGAATATTTTATTAGCATTTCTTAATCAGATCTTGACTAAATTACCTGGCTAATTAATTAGCATCCTTTTTCATTCCTTCACCATGAATCCCCTGGTCTACAGAGCAGTGGCCATGTAAAACATTGTCTTTTGACATGCATTAATCAGATTAATCAGAAACCAAGGCTGATAAATAAGATAAAGAAGCACTCATTTATGAATTAATTATTATGCAAACCTGATTAAATAATGCCTCATGGACCAAAATGTCTGCGACTGAGCTGGCTGGGAGGGCTCTCTGGTGAATATTAATATGGACATGAGCAAGTGAAGATGTGCACTGAGCTCGATGCTCATGTTGAGTGCTGCAGGCAAGCCTAATTACCAATGCCTGCTTCTTTGAGCTCTGGATGCTCCACATGTGAGGAGCGCACTTCACAAATGGATCAATGGCGTCTGTATAATATAAACATACCCCAGACCATTTCCAGCGCACTTACTGTGCTGGAGGACCACCTTGTTGTTTTGCTGCTTTTTCTTTTCTCTCTCGATCCCTTTCTTCCTCCTCTTTTTTCTACCCAAGTGGGGCTAAGTCAAGCTGCAACAGGATTCAGTTGGGGAGGATTTGAATCGCTGTTCCCACGGAAACGAGCAAGATGTCGCTACCATGACAACAAGACATCATTCTGTGCAATGTAGAGCCCAGGCCTGCTCATCTATCTCTCTGTCAGACTATTCAGACTATTTCCATCTCTCTCTCTTTCGCTTTTCTCCCAGACTCTCTCTCTTCACACCTGATTTTGCAGATTGCCAGGCTGCTATAATGTCATGAAAATTGAGCCAGCGTCAGAATAATTGAGACGGCTCTCAGAGGAAAACAGTCTGCCATGACAGATATTGATCAATACCATAAGGCAGAAGGGATCATGTTTCAATTTGGGTCATCTGCTGTCAACCAATTTGTCACGTTTATAGAATGTTGGCTCCTAATAGCAATCTGTAGCCATTGCTAATTTATTTATCCTGGCCAGCGAGTTATCAGATCTTCATTCACGTTCACACCAGGTGACAGACAGTATATGAAGCAGGGATGTTTCATAACTGTTTTATTATGGTCACTGACATAATGGTGTTTTGCAGTTTCTATGCTGGTTCTGAGTGTAAATTTGTCCTCTCACATCCTATCCTCATTAATGAAGGTAAGACCGAGGCTAGGAGGAGATTGCACCTCCGTATTTTGTCATTCCTTTGCTCTGGTGCTAGTGTTCGCTCCATGACCCTACGTCTCCTGATGTGGAGTGACATTTATTGCAGGCTGCCCTTTGGGATTTGTGGTTTATTTTTTTGTAATGGCCTCTTCTCTCTTGCCTCCCCTCTTTCTATCCTCTTCTCTTTACGGGTCTGGTGCAGGAGCCCCATTTGAGCAGATCTGGAGTGAAGGCAAGGGCGTCGCGGCTTTGGATTATTGATGTGCCTGTCGGAGGAAGTTTTCGTCAGACGCTCGCTGGAGGAAGAGTGCATGTCTGTGACCCTTGTGAGGTCTACCACTCACTGGCTTGAAAGGTGGCTGGACATGTGTCTCTGTGTGTTTTCAGTGATCTCAGGGAGGTAAAAGGGTGTCTGACTTGCAGGTGCCAGTTTCTGCCTCACCTCTTTTCCAGTGCGCACTACTACACTAGCCAAGAGAGATTTGCATTCCCAGTATATTATCCAATTTAGACATGTGATCTCATCCTCTAGCATGAAGATTTGCATTTCACATTCATGTATGCATGACTGCCTTACTATGAATGAGCCTCATTTATTAATCTTTTAGTAAAGTTGTGTGTAAATGTTTTTCAACTCAATGAAATTTTTATTTGTATAGCGCTTTTAACAATGCACATTGCCTCAAAGCAGCTTTACAGAAACATATGAACACAAGATAGAGATTTTAAGTGTGTGAATTTATCCCTATTGAGCGAGCCGGTGGCGACGGTGGTGAGGAAAAACTCCCTAAGTTGATATGAGGAAGAAACCTTGAGAGGAACCAGACTCAGAAGGGAACCCGTCCTCATCTGGGTAACAACGGATAGTGTGAAAGCCAAAGAAAGTTCATTATGGTCTGTTGTCTGTTTGTTGAACTACTCCACTGTTCACTAAAGGAGACCTGAGTACAAAATTGTATGTAGTAATTGCAGTCCCAAGGCCATAGTAGCAACCGTAGTCCCAGCAACCACAGCGAGAATGTCCATGTGGAATTGAGGTCCAAAACCCTTTCCACGGTACTTCAAGCGGTACCATCCTAAGCAATCTCCTGGCTGTAGCCTCCAGTTGATGAGCGCTCCATCCAGAGGAATGGTATCAGGGCAAATGTTTTTGTAGGCCAAAACAAAACTAAACCTCCTACAAATTCTTTAAATTTTTTTCCCATGCTCATGTGAGAATTTTAATAAATAGCACAGCACAGCTGATTTACATTCAGTGACACCCACAGAACTCCCAAAAGCCCACAGAGAGTTGAAAACATCATTATAATGACTACAGGGCAAAAGAGCACCTGCTAAGCACAGCATGTGCTAAATCTTCCAGTAATGCAGCTCAACCACTCCAGCAAGTCAGCTACAACACACACGCATTAACCCTTCTCGATGTTAAAACACACCAATTCTTTGTCTTCATCTAAGGATTTGTTTTGGATTGCTTTCTTTCAAATCCATCCATCCATCCATCCATCCATCCATCCATCCATCCATCCATTTTCTGTATTGCTTATCCTACACAGGGTTGTGGGGAGCCTGGAGCCTATCCCAGGGGACTTGGGGCACAAGGCGGGGACACCCTAGACGGAGTGCCAACCCATCGCAGGGCACAATTGACCACACATTCACACACCCATTCACACACTACGGACAATTTGAGATGTCAATCAGTCTACAATGCATGTCTTTGGACTGGAGGAGGAAACTGGAGTACCTGGAGGAAACCCTGAAGCACGGGGAGAACATATAAATGCTGCACACACAGGTGGAGGTGGGAATCGAGCCCCCAACTCTGGAGGTGTGAGGCAAACGTGCTAACCACTAAGCCAAAATCCCCCTGCCCCCCCTTTCTTACAAGTCATTAATATGTTCAATTTAATTTGAAATTTATTCAAATTAAATTTATGTAGATGATTAAAATAATGAAACAATTTAAACCTAGTCTAATCTGTATGTAAAAATGCAATAACTCAAAGTAATTGTACAATTTGATGACTATCACATTAGCGAGTCTCCTAATACGTTAACTCTGTAGCGTTTGTTGGACACAAATGTTTTTACGAACTAACTGGATTTCATAAATCACATCTAGTGTGATAAATGAGGTCCGGTATGTGCATATTAGTGTGTATGTATATGTGTATATACATATATCCATTCTGGGCTCAGTTTCTAAAGCTAACTCTAAGCCATATGGCATACATTAATATGAAGAGGCTTTCATATATCATCTGGCCATCTTCTCTCTCCTCTCTGTGTGAGACAGGCCAGGACAGACATGCAAGATATTCTGGACTCTACCGAACAGCTGTTTTCAGACATCACTGGGAATCCTTGAAGAAAGAACAAAAAAAGGTTCAGTGGTGTTAAGAAGTTAAAAGCTAAACTATGATTCAGTGCAAGCCAGCAGAGAATGCAACAGATGTTTTATTAGTGTGAGTAACTGCATAATGCTGAGGTGCATATTGCAATCCGTATAGAACACCACTGTATTCACAAACACAGCTGGATCATATCAAGGAGACAAACAGTGTTGTTGTTGTTTTTTTTTTTTTCAACCGATGATTGAACAACTGGAATAAGATGTTATGCTTCACTTACTTTGAAACATAATGGATGGATATGGGGTAATGAAGAATGGATAATCTCATAAAGAATGATATATTAGACATACTTATACCAAAAAACTTCTGGATTCTCAAATCTGAATGGGTAAAAGGTGTTTTATTCCTTACATACTGTTTATGAATACAAATATTTTTCGTTCCAATTCATATCTGTATTTCTATGCTTTTAGATCACATATACAGTTAAATCTGTCATGCACAGCAACTTGCTTATTCTTTGACAAAACCTTAACAATACCTTGTCCTTGGAGTGGATTAGCATAAATCTGTTTAGTTCATTTTAGTTCATTCTGACCTCTACTTGACCCATGCATTAGATCAGGGGCACTGAACTCCAGTCCCAGTGATTTCCCTGCTCAACTATAACTTACTAACCCAGGTCATTAAACTTGGTCAAATCAGAAACCTCAGGTGTGAGCAGGGAAACTAACAAATTGACCGGTAATCCAGCCCTCCAGCGAGTGTGTGCATGTGTATGTGTGAGTGTGTGTGATAGAGAGAGAGAGAGAGAGAGAGAGAGAGAGAGACAGAGTGATAGGTGGGTCTACTCTGCCTTCCTGAGTGATTGACAGCGACACTGGCAGACTTTAACCTGGATCTTCACTCCCTCATCTACACTCAGCATCACACATCATCCTGCTAAAAGCTTTAGGCAGTGTGTGCACCATACATAAAGTGCATTAAACTGTCTGTCTGAAGATGTTTGATATACTGTATCACATGGAACTATGTGTGCATGAGTGTGTGTTATATTCTTTAGTTATATTAGCATTGGTGCTGTAATCCTTATTATTATATTAATTATCAGTATATGAAAATATGAAAATTGCTTTAGGTTTACATCGAGTTGTCAACTCTCTTACTGCACCGGCATTTGATCATCATCATGATAAATGGTAAATGGTCTGCGCTTATATAGTGCTTTTTTAACCTTAGTGGTTCCAAAGTGCTTTACACTGGTTCTCATTCACCCATTCACGCACACACACACACCAATGGTAGCAGAGCTGCCATGCAAGGTGCTAGCTTGCCATCGGGAGCAACTTGGGGTTCAATGTCTTGCCCAAGGACACTTCGGTATGTGGCGTCATGTGGGCCGGGAATCGAACCGCCAACCCTACGATATGACAACCCGCTCTACCACCTGAGCCAAAGCCGCGCCATTAGTCATTATTAATTCATATCTAAATCCATTAAAAATGCTGCAAAACTTCACACTGTTGTTTGTGACAAGTCTAGGCGTGTGCATTCCTGAAGCTACTGTGTCATTCTGCCCATGCTGTGGTTTGTTTCTCTGTTTGTTTCTTTGCTGTTAGCCTTATCGCAAGTGTTTCTGTGATTGTTTTCCATCTCATTAATGTTTCACTATTAAACTCACTGCGCACTTGTGTCTCACTTTACCTTTTGTCCCCACTCCCATCTGCAGATATTACACACTTCAATAATGCTGTTAACAATGACAGAATCGCGTGATGCACCACAAAATGTTTTACGGGGACCTGGTGGGACCTGGTAGCACTGAGGGAAAGGCATGAATGAATGCATGTGGACTTGTGGAGTTTACCATCAGTGGAAAAGCAGTGAACTAAACCATTTCAGCACACATGAAAGCAATTAATCATAAACATTACCTTGAGGGAGCAAAAACATGGTGAGAAGACTGATTCTTGTTGCTAGTTCAAAACTGTGGCAAGTGACTAACCACTAAGGAAAAGAGCAGTGCTTTGCAGAAGTGTAAGTAACAGGAGTGGAAGTTAGCCATGAATCAATGCCCACAGTGGTGCTAATTGCTCATTCATAATATCTTAATTGTTTTTTTATTGAGTTGGTCTCAAAATCCAGATGGACTATCTCTGCCTCTGCAGATCTTGAACGAGTTTTCATGGATGCAAGCTAATGTGAGTAGCTACTTAGTAGTGTCAGGCGGCAAAGATAGCGACAAATGCAGAATTTTTTTTTTTTTTTTTTTTTAACATTTAAAACAACTGCCAATAGCAAACAAATCACTAGACATATGTCAAAAACAGTGAACAGGCCATGGGTCGGGTGATGTGCAAACAGGGTATTCAAGGTCAATGAAACAAGATAACACGCTAGGGATAAAGTGCTAGGGTGTGTCAGGTGAATACACTGAGCTGAACGAATACTTCACAAGGTGCAAGCGCAATGAGTGTTTGTACTGGTGATTGAGTCCAGGTGTGTGCAATCAGTAATTGGGTGACTGTGAACGTAACAATGAACATGGCGCGTGGGTGGTGTAGTCCATGGTGTCCGTGTTTGTCCGTGCGGATGTGCATTGTGGGAAGTGGAGTTTAGTGGAGTCTTATTCCGACATGGACATGCCAACCTATTACTTCTGAATCACACGGTTCATGACCTCAGTATAAGCATTGCACGACTGAATGTAAATTTATGAAAGATTGTTGTATAAGATTTTCTTTTGCTGCTGCTCACATTCATACTCTGTGACATCTTCGAGTCAAATCAAGTGGGTTTAAATAATTGTTCCTCTATATAGCTTGTATACATTGGAACAAAACGTTGCTTCTTCAGGACCATGGTGCAACACAGAACAGTATGCAAGACTATATAAAGTGCAAATATGCAACAGTGTGAGGCGAGTACAAGACGATAAATACACCGAACAGGACAATAAATACACAGAACATAGGCTGTAAACTTGAGCTATTGTGTAATGTAGCTGCACAAGTATAGCAACAATATTGGCAGCAAAAATGATTCCCTTAATATAAAAGTGTCTGATGGAGTTATGTAACGTGCAGTGTGCAGTGGTACCGAGTCTTACTGGGTTAGGTGTTTGACTAGCCCAGGTGACTTTTAGGAGGCAGCAGGATGTTGAGTAATCTGACTGCCTCAGGGAATTAGTGACCGTTTAGAAGGCCTGGATCCCCCCCAATTACAGTTCCAGTTGATCCTACTGTAATTAAGTCATTCTGTTAATTCATTCATTCATCTTCAGTACCTGCTTTATTCTGGAATCCAGGAATACCCTCTGTCCAGTCCATCACAGGGCACCATACACATTCACACCTAGGGGAAATTGATGGTTGACAATCCATGTACCAGCATGTTTTTGGGAGGTGGAAGGAAACTGGAGGACGCAAAGGAAACCCACACAGGCAAAGAGAGAACATATGGACCTGAGATCAGGATCAAACTGGGGATCCTGGATCTGTGTTTCAGCTCCTGAATGTTCAACCACTGGATGAACTAGCTTGGCTGTATCTGTGTAGACACCACATGCTTTGATATAGCTTTGATATAAAATGATTAAAAGATTAAATACAAGTATAGTTATTCTGTGAAATAAATAATCATTAAAAAAAGCTATAAATAACAAAAGACCCAAGCCTCAAGAACTAATCTTTGATCAAAACCTAGATATGCGTACACACACATGCAAGTACTGCCCATATTTTCTTCCTCTCACTTAGTTTTGGAATAGTGGCATTAATGGAAAAATGCCTGAAGGTAATGTCTCCTGCAGCACTCGTCCTCACTCCATGTCCCTAAGAATGGAAAAGATTTCGATCCAATAACCTGAGGGCAAAAACGAGGGTGTTTCTCAATTTTATCTCAAAATGTATTCAGCGCACACGCATACACACATATAAACACACACACACACACACACACACACACACACATGCTTACACACACATGCACGTGTTATGCCAATCCACCTCCATACACTCATAACCAGAACCCCCGGCTCCATCGCAGTAATCGGCATCAGCTGTTGCCATGGCCACTGGTGAACGTTCCGGAGGTTGCCAGAGCAACTCATTGGGAGTCACACTGCGTCCGTCATCACCTGGCAGATTTGACAGGGGGAAAAAAAAAACCATCAGAAAAAGGGAGAAAAAAAATGGTTCAGAAATCTGGAAAAATAATTAATAGTAAGGGCTTGAGATAGAAAATGCAGTCCCCCGTGTCTATGAAAAGCACACAGTGGCACATGCCGTAAGAGTGAATACGCTCTCGAAAAATAAATAAATAAACCAATAAATAAATAAATAAAGCATCAATCAAACATACAAATTTATACCATTAAATAAACAGAGATAAATGTGGCCACCTCATATCACACTTGTTTTAAGTACACTTACTCCATGAGAATATTTAAAAATATGGCTCCATCCTTCCTCCCTCTTAATTCACTTTCTCTTCATATTTCCGTTTGCTTTCTCACCCACATCGAGCAACTCTCTCTCTCTCTATACACACCAAGAATTCCTGCTTCTTTTTTCATCATATGTCTCTGACACGGTACTGTTGTGTCGCTCCTTCTCAGACAAATATTCCTCGTCTACGTCGTTGCGCTCTGATAGATATGGACAGGCTGAAGAGAAAAAGAAAAAGTACATCTCAACCATCTGCATGCAGACACACTCTTTCTCATGTCACCCATATCTCTAGGGATGACAGCTAGTGTCCTACAGGTGTTATTGTTTATATTCTTTATTCTTTTGTTCTTTCCTTTTTTTCTCTCTGCCCCTAAATGAGCTTGGTGCAGTGAGTGTACAAACAGAGTCTGTTCAGGTAAAAGCATTTTTCACTACCGTACTTTACTATTTAATTGGCCCCACTAGTGGCATGATACACGGCACAAGGTTGTCTCATTGTGACCTTGCATGCATGTGAAAGAAGGTTCGTGCTGAAAAAGCACACGATTGTCGGCAGTGTGATGAAAATGCCATGAGGACATTGAGAGTGAGAGGGAAAGATTTGAGGCAGGTGCTGCCATTTTGTTCAAGCGCATCATCAAACGAGCTGCCATTCAACGCAGCACTAGGAAGCGTGAGACGACGGAGTGTTTCCATGGCGATCACATCGACTTTTTTTATTCCACACTTTCGTCTTTGGAGCCACCAGAGTTCCCTCTGTTCGGAGTCACACATATACAAGCTCACAAATAAATCAATACAGAACTCTCACATTCAGCACCTCAGCACATAATAGGGCAAAGTAAAGGTTTTTGAATGTAGTCAGTTTTTTCTCGTTCTCTGAACCAATATTCCAGGTTCAAGTTCAAAAACAGTGTTCGGTCCACACGTAGGGATATTTTAATTAAAGAACTAGAACTAGACATAAATATACTGTATGTTCATTCGCCTGCTAGCTTACTAGCTCGATCTGCATTGGAGAGACACTCTCTATCCATTTCCTCAGGTAAACCTACCATATGTAAGGAATACAACACAATGAGGCATGCTGTTATAGGAAAATAACCAACAATGGGGTGGTCCAAAGTCTCTTATTCCTCTTTTACCACAGCGATTTGCTTTATTTTATTTATGTATTATTGAACAGCATGTCATACCGTATATCCGTTTATAGCCATGTGAGATGTTCTGAAATGTCCACAAAACAAGTTCGTTTCTATTATCACTTAACTACAGTATCTCTAAAGTGTAATTTCCTCACCGACTCTTCTTTTTTCCCCCTCTCTATTTAAATTAATAATGAAAAAGAAGCTTGTAGGAACAGCCTTACTTCTGGACTGTTACAGAGAGCTGACATTGGAGACTCCTTTCAAAAATGCTAATTAAAATGCAGTTAGTTCTTAAAAACATTTGTGTCCAACAAAAGCTACAGATAAGTTATATGTGGGTACTATACAAGTCCCTGTGTAGGTTGCTATTATACTGTAGAAAAGATAATGTATTAGAACGAGAGCATTAATATAAACCTGTGATTTGCCTTGCAGCCGGGAGTACTGTCAGAGCTGTTGTTATAGGATTTAAATCAACACATTCTTACCAATCAGAATAGAGAACTGGACAACGCTGTGGTTAAACTATATCGACTGTAGTCCATATGCACAATGTGTCGGTCAATGTATATGATCAGATATTATTTGGGTTGTTAGTCATATGCATTATCATCCCTAATGGCTTGTCAAGAAAAACAAACTTTTTGAGTTTTACTAATGAAGATTGGCACAAAAATGATTGAAAAATATAACTTTATGATAAATATAACCATTTTTGAGGCCATTTTTGACTGTTCTATAGGAGAATTGCCTGTAGTACTGTATATACAGTATATATACCTCCCTCTCTAAATTTCTCTATCTTTCTCTCTCTCTGATAAATTAACAAAGATGTCAAAAGGAGGTCACTGTCTCCCCTGAGACTCATCTGACCGCATCCAAAGCCCCTTGACATAGGACAGAACCAGAATTTCTGCCTGGCTCCCTTTGTCCCACCCTCCCTCTCTCCTGGCCTATATTTCATATTTAATCTGGTCAAAGAGAAAGGATTTCTTGTCTTACTCCCCCAGTAATTCTGTCAAGACAGATGGTGCTTGTGTGACCCAGATTGATAGTGCAGGCTCCAGACAAGTGACCGCAGTGAAAGGGGAAAATCCTGCACAAGTCCGAATCCCACTGGGCAGGTCTCACCAAGCCAAAGCATCTATAAGACAAATAATACACACGCTGCCGAGCAAGGGACAAAGCTATACAATAGCTAAGCCATTGGCCAAAGGGAGCAGTCTAGGCATAGGAGTGATATAAAACATTAATCACATGATTCTGATTAAAGATATTATATATATATATATATATATATATATATATATGTATACAGTTGGAAGTGAACTGCATATGGAAAGGTAAGCTCTCTGTTTCCCTCTCTGTCCCTATCAAGGCTGAGTGATTTTTTTTTAGCTCCTAGCAACAGGGGTGCATCCACCATTAATGCACCTATGAGATATGGACAGATACATGATAAATGTAATTGACTTTCTTAATCATCCATAGTATAGATTGAGATTTGTGTGTGTGTGTGTGTGTGTGTGTGTGTGTGTGTGTGCGTGTGTGTGTGTGAATTTATCAAAGCTGGTCATTGAAGATTGGAGATAATGGACAGTTAAGGTAATAAACTCTTGCACTTGTCATACAGGACAGAACCAACAGTCTCCCAATCACTCTTCCGTGTATTTATAATAAAGTAATCCATTGCAGTGAGATGGCTTGCTAGGCCACTTAATCCACTTCATTTTCACTGTGCACATTCAATGCTGTATTAGGATGTGTTTGCAAATTGCCTTATAGATCTAATAAATTACACAAATAATAACATAAAAGACACAAATGTAATATTACGCAAAAAACGTAACCAACCAACAGTGATTCTTTCGTTTGTTGGCGACAAGCTGCTTTCCATTTTGGAGACATCTGCTTTAGGAGCTGCATCCTTCAAAGTTGAGTATTTCATGAATAAAAAAATGCAGTTTGCATTGGCCAAAGCCAAAACTTGTCACAGCTTTATATACTTGTTGTAGGCAATACTTTTATTCTGTTCACTGGACACGAGTTCCACAGAAATATCAAGTATAACTGAATTGCTCATCTTCTATCAGTGTCCATTTCAGTGTTCAAAGATTTAAAGAAGTTGTCCCTTCCTTTAAATGGACTTGTGTGGCTTATGTGGCTAGTTTATGTGGCTAGCTTGCTTGCTATTCATGAAGGCTAACTTACCAGTCTCAATCAGCTCCCCAGTTCAGTAGTCAGGGCACTGATCAGGGAGTCGGCCATTTTAAGGGCTCTTAATCGCAAAATCCTTCTACTGCACTGGAACATTCACGCCCTAAAAAATCCCACAATGCATTGCAATGGAAACGATGTCATATTTTCTGAAGGCTCTCAGCTCGAAAAAAAATGGCGGATGAACTTTTAGCCGACTTCGTCTACAAACGTAAGTAGCTTGTTATGGTCGTTGTAACTCTCAAATGATTACTTATGTTAGCAATTTTTATCTTTATTTGACTTCACATATATATATACGGTTTGTTTGAGTCCAACGACTTGTTAGGTGTTTAATATATATATTTTTTTAAATCCACTTATTTGCCCATGATCCTCCTTGATGTACCATGACAGGAACGTGTGTAATTAAGCTAACAAATGTATATGACATATAAAACTTCTAAGCTTCTAATTTTTGGTGAAGTTTTACAACGTGAGTATGTAGTCATGTCGCTGGAAATTGAGTTACCAGTGTCACAATGTGTAGTGAACCAGTGCTCGAACTCGTACACATTAGATACTGATTCATAACCTAGGGAGCTGATTGAGACACACCATTACTACATAGCTATATTATTCAGTGAAAAATAGTCTATCTGTGTTCAGCAACAGAATGCTAAAGTATTGTACCTGCCAAATTTTGGCTTTGGCAGTCATCACATTCTGGACATTTGTTTATTCACGATCACTCACGATTTTATTGACATACAGTACATGAGAAAGAATCGTGGACAAGTTACAACTAATCATTTGGTGCTGAACAAAATGACCTGAATAATATAGTTATCTAGTCAGTCTTTGCTAGTTTATTGTCTTACCTTAGGTCTTGTGGCAGCTATGGTACTTTATCATTATAATGCTGAGAATAACTAGACCATGTTTCACTGAATAACATAGCTAGCTAGCTAGATAAATATAGCTGACTAGTAAGTTAACAAACTGCAAGTTATTTTGAATGAAGAAGCAATTTTGTTCAATCTATGAACACAAATATGGACATAGCTAAGAGACACGCAATTCAGGTTCCTTTGAAACGTTCATGTTCAGCTGAACAGAATTACGAGATTACACAATGCACATTTTCTGGGAGACCCTTCAGGCCTCCAATTGCTGAATGAGTCAAGTCTGAAATAATTATTACATATATACCCTGAGTCATTTTTGTGATCAGATGGTGGTAAAATACATTTTCATTTAGGGAACAAAGTCTCCCATGTGGACCAGAAGGCAGATTTCTCCATTTGTTCTCCATTAAGTTGGAAAGAAGTGGAATAAGGTATGACTGAACCTGGGAAAATACAGTGATAGTGTCAAAGAAGAAATAAAGGTGAGCATGATGTTTTTAAACGAGTGTTCACAAATTCATCATTCAAAACTCCATACATTTTAATTGCTGTTGAAATACTAATGACTTTTTTAGACTGACCAATGATTAAAAAAATGTTAGCTATTTGACAGATATAAGCTGATGTTCCATTGATTTCCAGATGTTGTGCAATTATGGGGTAGCTATGGGCCACTGCCACATTTAGCTTCCATAGAGTTATAATTTTACCCAGTGTTCCAAAATAGGAACTGCAACAAGAGACAATGGGGGGCCATTGGGGCAGGAATCACACTGCCCCATGCTCGCTCTATGAACATTTTCAGTGGAGGAGGAGCAGTGGACAGTTAATGACAGGTTTGACAGGGTTATAGTTTTTATACTAAATTGGACTAGTTTAAGGCTTAGTGGTTAGCACAATTGCCTCACACGTATGGGGTTGAGGATTCAAATTTTCTTTATGCATCGAGGGTTTCCTCCGGGTACTCTGGTTTTCTCCCTGAGTCCAAAGACATGCATTGTAGGCTGATTGGCATTGCCAAATTGTCTGTATTATGCGAATGTTTGTGCGATTGTGCCCTGCGATGGGTTGGCACCCCATCCAGGGTGTCCCCACCTTGTGCCCCAAGTTCCTTGGGATAGGCTCCAGGCTCCTCCTGACCCTGTGTAGGATAAGCGTTATGGAAATTGGTTGGTGGGTGGACTGGTTTAAAAATAACTGTTGTTTTAGAAAAAGTTAAAAAAAAGTTGTTTTTTTAGAGCAAATAATCTGCATTAAGTTTAATATATTTCCACAAACAAAGGCAAAGTATAAGTGCAGACAGTGTGTCTATGATGTACAGATCTATTTCTTTGAAAGATATATTGCAAAGATCAGGATACGGAAAGGGAGATTATGGAGTGGATAATGTCTGCACATTAGAAATACGTGTGCACCATGGTGACCTTGTTTCCACAGAAAATGCTGATAAAAGAAGAAAAATGTGTCTTCCTATTATTATTATTATTATTACTGTTGTTGTTGCTATTATTATTATTATTATTATTATTATTATTATTATTATTATTATTATTATATAGTCAGAAGACTGTTGCTGTAAGGTGCTTTGATACAGTATAATATTTTCCCTGAATGCAAAGTGAGCTACAGGATTAAACTGTAAAAACATTTAATGCTGCCCAAAATTGCTGCCTACCCAGGGAGCTGTCATCTGATTAAAATACAGTGTCTCTTACTCAGGGCCTGGGATGAAGTGATAAAGGTTAGTGAGTATGGGCAGCACTGAATATATGCGAGCAAAGTTCTATGGGAAATCTGCGCACACACGCCAACGCACACAATCAGTCTCTCATCATCATCCCTTATGGCTCAGTTCTCCTCCACTTGACATTGCATGACTCTCATCTGCTTTCCTCAAGTGTTCGATTCATATTTAATAATACTTTATGGCATAAATAAAGGAACATGTGATGTAGCCTGAAAACTCTACTAGTCTTTGTGCTTCATGCCTCCATCTGCCAACATAGTTCCTTCACCACTCTGCCCATCTTTCTGCACTGTGCATTTCCCTGCATCCTCTATTAGCACATCTGCTTCTTCCTTCCTTCTCACAATTCCTAGCTGTGGTTTTGGGAGTGTGTGTGTGTGCATGGTATGTGTTTAACAGAGACACACAGCTATGTAGGAGGCCCTAATCACAGGGGTGCGTCTATCGCCTAATTACCATGATTTAGTGCCATCACTGCCACGCAGCGTCACTCTCCATGCCACACAGGCCTGGCAGGGGCAAACAGCTTTAACTGCCCACGCTACTTCCATAAGCTTTCCAGAGCCCTGAAAGGTAAAATATTCCTGCTCAAATGTATCACATGGAACAGCACATACAGTTGCAATCAAAATTATTCAACCCCCATTGCAAATCAGGTTTATTGTCAAAATTACAGACTTTCAGCTGTTTGCAATGAACAAATAAAACAAAAGCACTTGAAATAGTTCAACCAACGAATGCTTCAAGTGGTTTCCCCAAATTCAACTGAAAATACAACTTATAATGATTTCTCCAGTTTCAAAATGATTGAACCCCTTCATGCCAAGCATCTTTAGTACTTAGTAGATCACCCTTTTGCTGTTATTACCTGCTGCAAATGAGATGCATCGCTTTTGGCAGCGTTTATGAGGAATCGTAACCCATTCCTCATGAGCAATGGCCTCCAGTTCAGAAATATTCTTGGGTTTGTGTGCTGCAACTGTTGTCTTCAAATCCCACCAGAGATTTTCTATGGGGTTCAAGTCAGGTGATTGTGATGGACCTGTAGAATCTTCCAGGACTTCTTTTTCTGCAACCAAGCCTTGGTGGAATTCGAGGTATGCTTGGGATCATTGTCCTGTTGGAAGGTCCAATGATGCCCAAGCTTCAGATCCCTCACAGACGGCATGACGTTTTCTCCTAGGATTTCCTGATACTTCAATGAATCCATCTTGCCTTGCACACGCTGCAGGTTTCAAGTACCAGAGGATGCAAAGCAGCCCCAGAGCATCACCGAGCCACCACCATGCTTGACTGTGGACAGAGTGTACTTTCTTCATTCTTCTTCCTCTAGAAATACCGCTGATCCATCATGTCAAAAATTTCCAGTTTTGTTTCATTGCTCCAGAGAACAGACTCCCCAAACTTCTGTGGCTTATTTATATGATTTTGAGTGACTTTCCTTGTACTTTTGGGTCAGTAGTGGCGTACCTCTTGGAGTTCTGACACAGAAACCTTCTGCATTTAGTACATGGCTTACTGCGCTCACTGAAACCTCGGTGCCTGTTGCCACCAAGTCTTGCTGCAGGTCTTCTGCAGTCACTCAAGGGTTTTTCACAACCTGCCTTCTCAGTAATCTGCTGGCAGTCGTTCATAGCTTCCTTTTTCTACCCCGTCCAGGTATTTCATACATTTTCTACCCCTAGCCAGTTCAGGTATTTCATATGTTCCAGCTCAAGCACACCTGGTGCATCTAATGAACCCTTGATTATTTGCATCAGGTGTGCTTGAGACAACACCTGTTTCGCATATTTGTGCTGTTGTGAGGGATTCTATACAGGGGGTTGAATCATTTTGAGACTGGAGAAGTCATTATAAATTGCATTTTCAGTTGAATTTGGGGAAACCACTTGAAGCATTCGTTATGTTGAGCTATTTCAGTTGCTTTTGTTTGATTTGTTCATTGCAAACAGCTGAAAGTCTGTACATTTTGACAATAAACCTGATTTGCAATGGGGGCTGAATCATTTTGATCGCAACTATAAATGATGAGCAAATTGGAGAAATGAGCCTAGACTATAGTTTACTAGTACTTATTATAATTATAACAGCTCTGAACGATACAGTGAGAGAATGTATAGATAAAAAGAAAGCAATTTTTGTTAACGATATCCATGGGCACAGATCAAGAAGTGTAGGATAGATGAAAGAGTGTAGTCAGTGGGAAGCGGAGGCCCACAACATGACCTGTAATTGAGCAGGGAGGCATAAGACTCAGAGAGCATCTGCCCTCTAATTACAGCAAAGAGAGGTGTGCACAGCCTAAAGCATCCAATATAGATAGAAAGAGGGGCAGGTGGTGTTTGTGCAACATACTTCCATCAGAACATTATAGGAGCAGTGAATGAAAAACGCTGATTGAATCAGAGCGATCACATTGCTGTGAATCCTCAATTTGATATCCAAAAATTGTGAATTGTGTGTTTCCATTAAATATGGTTAGGTTAAATGATCTGAAAAATGAGAACAAGATGATTTCAAGATGATGGAGAAACTTGAACACACACAGCCCAAATAAAGTTCTGCTTTACCAAAAGGATGTTTTAAAAAAGACATACTGTCCTCTTGGAATAAGGTAATAAACTGTACCTTTCCTTGTTGCTGGGGCGGTACCTTTATCTTTTGTACCTTTTATATATATCTTTCATCTGTAAAAGTAGATATAGTGTACCTTTAAAAAAAGGTTCAAGGCACAAAATTGGTCCTTAATGACCTTTTAGATTAAAGCCTTAAATGTACTTTCTAAGTAAACTAAAGATAAAAATGGTGTAGCATCCCAGTGACAAGGAATGGTACAGGTTAGTACCTTTTTTCCCCGAGAGTGCTTTGAGACAACACTGCAATAACAACATTGGTCCTGTGTCGTACATAAATATTTCAGTAACACGCTTTATAACACATTTATAAGCATTGTATTAACCTTTTATAAAGCAAAGCTTAAGGACAATATCAAAAAAGGCGGCAGTGGTCTTTACATAAACAAAGAGAGAAGAGAATGACCTTTAGTTATCATTTTGGGTAGAAGTTTAAGTACTATTACTGCAAATTTTCATTCCTATCCCAATTCTTATTCATTTGATTTTACTAACAGAACATTCAGGAAGCTTTGAGACTCCTTTATAAAGAATCCATTACATCCCGTTCATTCTGCTGACATATGGGCTTCTTAAACAATAGATATTATACAGTGCAACTAATGTGAAAATGTTTACCACTTCAGCTTGAGAACATGAAAGTAATTCTTTTGGCTGACCCACCCAACTCTGGTCCTATGGGTAGCCTGTCCTGCACATTTTAGCATGTTCCCTATAAAGTGCTAACACCCACTGAGGAACTCAGAAAGAGCTGTTAGTTAGCTGATTAATTGGATCAGGTGTGTTGGGAGCAGGAAAAACACTAATATTTGTATGACAGGGGTACTCCAGGACCAAGTTTGAGAACCTGTGGGCCGACATATGGGCTACTGAAATAAATTAACTTGTATTGTAATGGTTTTGCGCAGCACATTGGCATAAAGATGATTGCCACCTCACAGCTCCAGGGTTCCTGGTTCAGTCCTACGCTTGAGTCCACATGATTTCCTTCCACCTTACAATTACATGCCGATAGGTTTGACTGAGTGTGTGGGTGCATGGTGCCCTGCGATGGACTGGTGTCTCATTGAGGGTGTATTAAAGCCTCATACCCAGTGTTTTGGGGATAGGCTCTATATCCATCACAACCCTGACCAGGATAAAGTGCTAACTGAAGATGGATGACTGAATGATTGAAAGGGTGCTACACAATAGTTTTTTTAATTTTTATTTATTTATTTATTTATTTTTTTTGTATATGGAAATGAACCACCAATTCAAATTCGAATCTCCTCCATAAAGTAAATATACTCCCCAAAAGATTTTCTGATGGGATGGATATTACTAGGAAACATTTTCAAAACTTCAGGGATTTACTGTTAGTTAAGACCAGCTAATCAGACTGTGATAAGACTCAAAAGTCACATAGTATATCAATTCTTTAACGTTATCTCACAGATTTTGACATATTTTTTAATCCTCCAGTATTCCTGAATATTTAAGAAGGTCAAATGAAGGCATCCTTCAAAGTAACAAAGTTTTGACCATTGTTTATATAGTAGCAGAGACACAATAATATTATTGATGTCCTGCAGCACATTATTTGCATTGGCTTTATTTGGAATTAGATGATCCACAAACCATGTATAGACCATCTGAAAGCAACCTAACAACTGATTCTTGAGAACATGTCACAAAATGCTTCAATTATTTGAAACTTGTAATAGGATCCCGGATGAGCTTCTAGAGATGATCTACTAAATATAAAGTAGTAGAAACTGGGCCATCTAAACAAAATGAAAGAAAAAAAGGGGACAAGATAATAGTCTATAGCAGGGGTGTCCAATCTTATCCGGATAAGACTATGCAAATTACATTGGACACCCCTGGTCTCTTGATCATGTATATACCATAAACCAACACCCTTCATTTTGGATTCTTCCCCATTTTTCTCCGCAATTTGATCACCTGCCAGTTCCCACCAACCTGCCAGTTCTCCCCTATCAAACGACAGTTAGCAACAGGGGAAGGTGAAGGCTAACATATGCTTCCACTGAGTCACGTGAAGCCAACCACTATATCTTTTCAAACTGCTGCTCAGGCCGCTTCACAGAGCACTCTAACTCACTCAGAGGAAAGCGCTGTCTGCCCTCTTCTGCATACATGAGCTCACAACATATGGTCAGGAATAAGCAGTGTATCTATGACTGACAGTGGATAAGACTATGCCATCCTTCCCACCCACAGAGCACAGCCAATTTTGCTATCTTGGCTCCTGGCCACGGATGGCTGTGACATCATCAGGATTCTCCTGATGATAGAGTGAACGGTTTTCTGCACCACTTGTGAGGAATTGAACCTTCTCATAAATAAATCAATTCCTTCCCCCCCATCATTTTTTTCCTCTCAAAATTTCTGCTATCCAGGTAGGTTTTATGTCTAAATCTGTATGTAAACTAATAGACGCAAACCCCACCTCTGAGGTCATATGACCATCGTTTTGTCGGCCATTCCACCCTGCTCTGTATCAACAGAATCAAATACACTAATCTGACTTCCACCCTGATACTGACACCCCAAGTCAAGTACACACATATGAATGGCTCAATTATGGTTACTGTTGGTGTTTGAAAGCAATAATCACCCCACTGAATCATGCACTGAGGAGCAGTCAATAAACTGAAGGATTTTCTGTGTCAATCCACAAAACAGAAAAACAAGAAGCCGGGTGCCAGCTGAACAGAGTTCTTGGTGAGAATTAAAGGGCCTACTTGGCTCAGGCCGGCCTCTCCATTTGGGTAATTGGGACGTTGCTTTGACTGCCTGCAGCATTGACGTCGGTCCAAAGAACGACCCCTCCACTCATCCACTCGCCTCTGTTCTAGGAAATAAACTGGGACATGTCAGATCATTTCAATGTTGTATTTCATAATAACCACACTTTTATTTCCAGTAACCCACAAAAAAACCCAAAAAAAAAAACCCACACTGGCTCATGTTTTATAAAATGCCCCAAATGGGCTGAAAGATGTCTCTGCTATTAAAAGACCTAACAAATACCTTCAAACAAAATCATTAAGAATGTTCATCAGTGATCAGCAAGAAGCTCCTCTTTTCCCCTGTGACAGAAAAGTCACACAGTGAGGAGAGATGCTCCTCAAAATATAGTCTTCAAATGAAAAGCTACGATGCAGTGTTGACATTTTGACACATCGAGTTGTCTCCAATTGAGGTGTCTCAATGCTGCTGTGTCTGAACGCCTACGTCCTGTTTAATAAGCCAGTTAATAGGAAAGCACTTTGCACATCACTTCACCAGTTTCTCAGCGACTGGTACGTACGTGTGTGTGTGTGTGTGTGTGTGTGTGTGTGTGTGTGTGCACATGTGAGCTGTAGAGAAATTGCATTATCATTCCTGAGCTACTACATCCATTTCTTCAGGGATTCAGCAGTCTTTGGAGGGACACTAAATTTACACACACGCATGCAGATGCGCGCACACACACACACACACACAGACGTGCAGGTTTTTATGTCATTGCAAAGAACCTTAAGTCATGGGCTTACAGCGAAAGGAGGATGACATGTTTTTATATCATGGTGGGGACAGAGGATAGGAATACCTGACACTTTTGACCTTGTGGGGACATTTGGCTGGTCGCACCAACAGCCCCCCCCCCCTTCTTCTTTTTTTTTTTTTTTTACACAAACTGCAGCATTTATTTACAAAAAAAAAACAAAACAACCTAAGTGTCTCATTTCTAATTACTGTCCTCACAAGGATAGTAAGACAACCGTGCATGCGCGTGTGTGTGTGTGTGTGTAGCTTGTCCGTCTGTAACAGGCTCCGGTGTGCTTGTTAGCTGAAGATCTTCGGTGCTATTTGAAGAGGTTTAATGATGATCTGAAGCACTCTTTGAAAAGCAGCGTGGGCTGAGCTTCTGAAACCTGATTTCAATCCAAAAATAAAAAATAAAAAAAAGAGGAAGCCTTTTGTGTTTCACTAATTAGGGAGAAAATGAAAAAAATAATTAGACACATTTGCAAATCTAAGTTAACAGAGACACACACAAAGAGACGGAATCATTCAGATCAGTAATATGAAGATATAGATTTGAGAATATGCGAACTGGCAGATAGGAAGGTGGGGAGTTGTTTGGGGGTGCGGGGGGGGGGGGGTGGGGGATCGGTTGGGTTAGGGGGTTGAAAATTTAGGGGTAGTACAGTTTTCTCATGAGTAAAGTAGGAGTCATGGATTTTCCCAGGAATTACAAAACAACACTTCACGATATGCCTAATGCCTAATGCCTAATAGAATGCTGAGCGCTACTCCATGATAGACAAAATGAGAGACAAAATGGTGGACAGAGACGTAAGAGATGTGGATGGAAAGATGAGGTGTGAAGAAGCACACCGGGGTTCAGTGGAAGACGGAACAAGGGAGGAAATAGATGGAGATGATAAGAATACAAGAGAGAAAATGGGCTGAAGAGGAGAGCAAAATGGAGGGGGTAAGAAAAAAAAAGAGAGACTGCATGATGGGGGTTTCCATGGTGATACGTTTTCTCTTCTCCCACGCGCATAGAGACTGTGGTTCGAACATTTCAGCCGCGTATCAGCATCCGCCATTTTCCTTCTCTTTTTCCTTTCCTCGTCTTTTCAAGTGCAGGGTGAATAAATGGATCAATTTAAAAAAAGACGCCCATGTGAAGACCTCCACATTCTCGACATACCTTCTCGGTCCCTTTTTTTTTGTCTCACATATACGTATACATATTCATGTCCCCTGACAGTTCATGTGCTGCACATCGGACAAACTCACACCTCTATAATACATGCGAGCAAAAGCATGAATTCTTGAAATCTTAAATTCACAAACCAAACCACAAACTCGTTTCGGCTTTCAAATGGAGACAGACTGGTTCCTCGCTCCTCTGGGGTCCACTCTGCCCAAACAGGCGAACGTGTTCTGCATCCTAAAGAGCCTACACACACACACACACACACTAACACTAAGACACACTGCAGACATAAACACAGCATGGAGAAGAGGAGTGGTCCTCCACAGACAGGAGCTTCAGCATCCATCATACCAGAATGCCATGCTCACAATGCATATGTGTGCATAACACAAACTGCAATGACAAATATAGCATGTTTATTGGCATGCAGGCTCATAACATGCGTGCGGACGTGCTGGTGGACATGTTTTATGAGGAAACGTGACATGCATGAAAAAAAACAAGAGCCCAAATCTTCGCGTGGAAGAGAAAAAGGGTGGCGGCTGGCATGGGGTTCCATATCTAAATCAGCACTGCCACCTGGTGCTTGCTTGGAGAACTACCAGGCATATCCTAGTTCCTGTTTAAGTGTAGGGAATTGAAAAATATGCCAATTTGTTTTCTGAGAATCAAAGTGGGAAAACTTGTACCCTTGCTCATTAATGCAATAATCCGAACAGCCAATGGTGTGGCAGCAGTGTAGTTCATGAAACGGTGCAGATACAGATCAAGAGCTTCAGTTAATGTTCCGAATGGGATAAAATTGTGATCTCAGTGATTTTGACCATGGCATGATTGTTGGTGACAGATGGGCTGTGATCTCTTGGGCTTTTCACACTCTCTGGACAGATGGCCACTATTATGGTTGGAGGTAAAGTCTTCAGGAAGGTAGATCTCCAGGAACAGGGTTGGTGAACACTGCTCTAAAGTTTACACAGAAAAAACAAACAAACAAACAAACAAAATACATCCAATGAGCAGCAGTTCTGCAGGTGAATGTACCTTGTTGATGAGAGAATGTCAAAAGGAGAATGGTCAGACTGGGTGGAGCTGACAGGATTACTACAGTAACCGAAACATAACACACCAAGCCTTGAGGTGCATGGACTACAACAGCAGAACAGTTATCTGAGGCTACATTGGACACAGACTCACCCAAACTAGACAGGTGAAAACGCATTACCTGCACAGTAAAATCCACCGCGCTGAATGAACAACTACAGTGTTGATTCATGTCCAATTAGACAAAAAAATTAATTAATTGAAAATGAATTCAGCACTGGGGATTTTTGCTGTGGGGTCATTTCCAATCTTCAGCTGTCCAGTTACTTGTCTTCGATCTGTACATGTACATGTACAATGACAATAAACTCGAATTGAATCATTTTCTATAACAGCAGCTCGGACAGTAAGACCGAGTATCATTTAAACCGCAGGTTTATATTAATGTGCTTGTTCTAATACGTTTTCATTTCTATAATAACAACTAGAGTTGTTTGGAACAAACATCAAGCACGGACATATTTGGTTATATATATATATATATATTGGTATATTCAAGGGCTAAAAAAAAGAAGTAATTAAGAATGCATGGTTGATTTAATAAAGAAAAAGTACTTATTCATTGTTGTGGATGAGTTTTTCTGTGAGGAGATGTTTATTTAACATTTTTGGAAGGATTCTCCCATGTCACAGCCAAAGGTAAAGTTCCTGTAAGTTTTCCTGTAAGTTTTATCTTGGGTTCCAGATTCTTGCTCAGATGACAGACTGTGGTGTTTGTTTTTGTTATTATTATTATTTTTTGCCTTATTAACTTTGAGAGTGAAAAAGAGAGGCTGGTGAGGGAATGTTTATAGCTCCTAAAACATCAGTGATAACAGGAACTTGTTTTGCGGATGTTTCGCTACATTAAAGGTAACTACAAATGGATAAAAAGTACCAGATGTCATTGCGATAGTTGGTAAAAGTTGCTAAAACAGCATGGCCCGAGGTGTTTTATTTCTTACTTAACTATTTAATTGAATTTGACTTGATGCTTGTGTGATTACTCCTGATTGGAATGTTTTCTTAATAGATCAGTTTGTGCCTCAAGGCACAGGAACTGATGAAAAATAACACAATATGATTGTCTGTTCAGACATCATTATCACTTGGTATGGCTGAGTAACAGTACCAAGCCTTCAGGACAGCTCTGCTGGCTGGATGTGAGGCTTTTTGTTTCTCCATCATCTTCTGAACAAATCTGGCACTTTCCTCAGGTCCCAGGCTGAAGAGACAGAGACATGAATCTCAGCAGTAGCTGTATGAAGAAAGTCTAATCAACATAAATTACAGCAGCACTATTGCTTTCCTCTCAGTCAGAGCCCGGGGGCATCTCGAGCTTTCCATAAGACATATAATTCATTATCACACACACACACGTCTCGTTCTGCATGCCAATCACTCACACACTGACTAGTGCAGACTAGCATACCAAATCTGTTAAATGACTGGTTGTTTATTATGCTAACAGAACAGGCGATGAGACAGATACGGGAGTTTGCTGGTAGGAGAAACGGGACTGGGACCAGGATAAAGAAAATGTACTCTAGTTACATTAAACAGTAAACTGGACTAGTTGTGAGAGAAATGTTGGCTGTGTGACTTACCATTAACTCTTGACTGGTGTAATCCATCTTCAAGCTCTGAGACAAGCAAATGGGAGTAGAAGCACTAGGATGTGAAAATATGTTCAGCATTTCAACACTGTCTCAGAAAGAGAGAGGAATGTATGGATTGTTTACAAAAAAAAAAGTACGATGCATTTTCACTTAGTGCCTTGTGTATGTAATACATCGCATCGTTAAAGCATAAATATGTTCATTTTGATTCGTTTTAATATTGCTACTATATATCGTATCTTTGCATAATCAAGTATGAGATATTTTGACAAAAACATACAATATATTCAATTATACTTTGCCGGATTATCCCTAACACTCCGAAGGATATATAGATAGTATGTAGGTTACTAAAGTGTAATACTAAATTAATGATCTATTGATAAATAAAGCATGCAGTTTAGGCATTTATAAATGACATTGTAATTGAAATAATATTTAATAAAAATAATCAGTGTCTGTTGTATTACTATGTATTCATTAAATGAATATTTGCTTTATTTAGTTATATTATTTCATATAAACTTGAATCTTTGCAAAGGGATTGAGAATTAAGAAGTCCCTGTAGACCTGTTAATCCCCTCCCCAAATTGCTTTATGGATTTACATGTTTTTACTGATATATTCAAAGATGACGACTTTTAGAGGATTTAGAAGCAATTTTTCATTTGTTACTACAGATTACATGATTATGAATAATTTATTACATTATTTTTGTTTGCATAGCACAACATAGGTTCAGACCTAGAATATAAAAATATAATAGATTAGGAAAAATATAACTGGTTTTCAACAGAAGCCGTAGCTCATGGTGAAGCAGTTACATCCTCTTACCACTAGAGGGAGTTTTAGGCTGTGTATATACACACTACAGCTCAGGAGGATGAGTGAGCACTGATGGAATCTTAACACAATTAAACAACAAAAAACCTACAGAAAACACTCCTAAAACCAGCATTCTTACTGCGTGGTGTAGCAGCACTCATACAGTAATTGAAGACTCTGGGTGTTAGTGACTATTCGGTAAGAATTATTTGACTGAAGACAAACACACTTTGCGATAACAGGCGAAATAATGCCTTTCATTTCACATAGATTAGCCCAGAAGCTAATGATTTACTTTTTGTTTACAGCTGGTTAACAAGCTTCTAGAAAGCATGGGAAATTTATGACCTTGGACGATTTGAAATCCAATCTGAACAAACAGAGACCATAAATCTACTGATGCGACTACACCATCCGTTAATCTGATTATACCTTCACATTATTCATCACTGTGGTGGGGCAAGGAGAAAGTGACAGACCCAAAGTGAAGCAGAAATCTGATTTTTACACACAACAGCCTGTATTCTATTTAGATGATACACATGTGAACTTATAGCACTGGCTTATAGCACTGGCTAGACATTATGTTCACTCTAGGTCAAATGACCAATTTTTTCACTTTTCATGGCTGTTCTTCTACCACCTCTCTTCAACAAAACATTTCTGACACAATAACTGTCTCTCACATGATGTTTTTTTTTGTTTGTTGGAGTGTTGCACCAAACTCTAGAGATATCAGCAGTATCTGAAATACTCAACACAACATCCATGCCACAGTCAAAGTCAATAAGATCACATTTTCCCCCTCCATTCTTATGTTTGTTGTAAACGTTACCTGAAGGTCTTGATCTGTATGCGCATGGTTTTATGCGTTGCCCTGCTTGAAGGTGTACAGGTGTTCCTATTAAAGTGGACAGTGAGTGTAAAGTGCACTATGTCACCAAGTAAGGAAGACTTGAGCACAACATTGGCAGAGCAACTCCGATGGATTAAGGAAAAGAAGAAGTGGATCTTTAATGATAGAAAATAATGTGATGTCTTTGGTAGATTATAAACTACAACACACTGAAAGGGCTCTGTCTTGTAATTTCATTGCTAAAGTATATTATTTGCAGAAAAACACAGTGTCAGGAAAAACCCTGATTAGTCATAACTTTTTATCTGTTTTTCATGATTCAGCTACAGTGACATACCGGCCACCTCATATGTATGTTCTGTCTTTTCTAGTTTAGTTCAATAGCACGGGAAGAAAGTTTGTGATATACATTAAAGTCTTGACGGAAACCTATTAAATACAAGGCAAAACTTATAAGCTAAAAGGCTGCTCCAGGAAGTGAGAGGTTTTTCATTATGCATTATTGCTAGCTATATCCATCCATCCATGCACTTTTTTTTTTTTTTACCAATGGATCATCTCCTGTCAGTACTAATGATCTATGAGTCCTATAAATATCAGGACTGACTAGGTCATGAGTTTCACTGTTGGTGTATTTAGTCTCTCAGCGTGTGCCAAGCTCATGGTGCTTTGATGAAAGCTCTAGGCGAGCAGAGCCCGAGAGCTGTGTCCTATTTTCACAACATGTTTTGTCAAGTATGCATGTCAATTACAAGAACACAATAGCTCATTTTCAATTGAGTAACTGGAAGCAAGCCAGAGATGTATGCTGTGTTTTGGCTGCCTGATTATATATATATATATATATATATATATATGTGTGTGTGTGTGTGTGTGTGTGTCATTATAAGGTCATTAGAGTCACTCAGACCCTATTTAGATCTACTTTTAAAATCCATCTCGGGTAATCTGATCACAAGTAGACAGCTTTAAGTACAGGTATGGACTTCAAATATGTCTCATAGACGAATTGTAATCCAATCATTCAAATTACGTTTAAAAGCAATCAGAGACACATATGACCATTAAACATTTGTAGTGAATTCACTAGGACGATCAGGGTAAAAGCACTCCTCGATTTTCTCAAAGTTCTGTTACTTAAAAAAAAAAAATCATGACTGAGGTGAAAATAAAAGCCGTCATCCTTAATAACAGTAGAAATTAGTTACATTACTCATTACAAATTATTCATTACAACTAGTATATTACTCAGTACAAAGAATTAAAAAAAAATAATAATTTTTGGGGCTGTAAATATACTCAAAAGATTATGGACTGCCATTTGAGGCCAATATTAAATACATGATGCAGTCCTCATGCCTCCCTGCAGCAGGACTATAGCATGTTCACGCAGGTGAGCAGGAACCCTAGGCATCTTTATTCTGGTGTTCTTCAGAGTCAGTAGAAAGGTCTCTTTAGTGTCCTAAGTTACTGTAACTGTGACCTTAATCACCTACCGCCTTTAAACTGTTCGTGTCTTAAGGACTGTTCCACAGGTTTACGTGTAATAATTGTTTATGGTTCATTGAATAAGCATGAAAAACATCATTTAAACCCTTTCCAATAAAGATCTGTAAAGCTTATTTGGATTTTACTAAATTATCTTTAAAATATAATGTCCTGAAAAAGGGATGTTTCTTCTTTTTTTTTTTTGCTGAGTATATGTTTCATGATACTACATTTGACAGCAAAGGGGAAAAAATGCGATCTTCAGTCTATTTTCTATCCTTCAATTTTTTTTCAGACTTAAATGCATGTGCTTGTGTTTAAATGTGGTGATCGTCTTCTTCATTTTGTTGTGTGCACAGAGCTACTCTATTATCCTCTATGTTCTATTAAAGTACCAATATTTCAGACCATACAATGACAATACAAATCTTCTTGACATGAAATGCTTCTTATGCGCCCGTTCAAATACTCCAAATGCTCTGCCTTGATCAGGTGCTTTGTAACGTGCTGAAGTACAGACATCATTAAAGCAGCAGGGTTGCATACCGTGCCTTGATTATGTTTCAAAGTGCTAATTACAATCCATTGACACTGTGAGCGAGAGACATGAAGCTGGGATGATGCTAGCGTATCACTAGCAGCGAGTACAAAGTTTTCTACAGTTCGCTCTTGTGTGTGTGTGTGTGTGTGTGTGTGTGTGTGTTTTTCTTTCTAGTGGAGTAACTGACGCTTCTCAGGTGGAATTTACAGTGATTGAATGCTTTTGTCCATTGGATTTCCTAACTCTGATGATTATTATGCAGTAATTCCAAGGCAACACCACCACGCAAAAGGATCAAGCTAATGATATGTTATAAGAGTAAGGAGAGAAGGTGTTAAGCCATCCATGGTACTCAGGTGAAAGCACGTTAACCCTAGGTTCAGTTCAGTTCAGTGAAGAAATAATAACATTTTTACTTTTAGGTAAAAAATAATGTTATAATTTTACCTAAAAGTGGAACAATGGTTAAATATATATATATATATTTTGAAGTATGTGGTTGGTTCATATCATATCTATATGACAGAGATGATGTTAAGGGTAGTGGCTGAATAGCTATTAAGTTTTACTAGTCAACTTTTTGCATAGTTCAAACAAAAACCTGGTTTAATCCTTTAAAGCAAAAGAAATTTAAAAAGACTTTCCCCAGCATAGTCTTACCGAATGTGCATTTGACTCCAGAATTGACTTCATCAAGTCTAAAATATTTTCAGTCTATTAAAGTGCATTCAGTCTGCTTTTTTTTTTTTTTTTTTTTTTTTAACCATCTGCCTCAGTGTTTTTACATTGCATTAGCTAGGGGACATCCCCACAGTGGTGACTAGTGACTATATCAGTTGACTAGTTTATATAATCCCTAGTTAAGGACCACACTGTAAAACTGGATAAGTTCATTTAACTCAAAAAATTTGAGGAAACTAATTACCTCAAAATTGTTAAGTTGATAAATCAATTTCTTTAAGCCAAATACACTTAAATATAACAAGTTTGAGTTAATTTTTTGTTATATTCAAGTGTATTTTGGCTTAAAGAAATTGATTTATCAACTTAAAATTTTTGAGGTAATTAGTTTCCTCAGATTTTTTGAGTTAAATGAACTTATCCGGCTTTACAGTGTATTTTGACCATATGGTAAAAGAGAGAAAGAAATGAAAATCACCTTTTTTTTTTTTTTTTTTTTTTTTTTTTGTAAATCTGAAACAAAAAATGTGGCATTAGTCTCTGTCACGTTCCAGTCATCTCTTATTTTCAGTCCCACTTCACTGCACACACACCTGCTATCAGTGGAATGCCCAATCAGGCAAAGTGGTAGTGTGTGTCTATTTCCAAAAACATTGTTTTAATGTTTTTTTTATGCTTTTGATGAATATTTTATGAAGTCTGAATAAAAAAAAAGGCCTAATTTATTTTGAAGAATAATGCATATACACCTGTACACCATTAGTCTGTCATCCCATTTAAGGCAATTTCCTCCAGCTGATATGCATTTGTTGTATACAGCTTTTGGAACTGATGTACAACTACAGTATGTTCTGCATTCTGCGTTATTATATATAGTTCAGGTGTCATCAGCTGAACAAAGTGACAGCCATACTCCAGAAATGATCCAGAGGCAGGTCATAACCTTTATACATTCCCATTTTTAGAAATTCTCACACCCAATGCTCCTCATTTCTGAGCATTTCTGATATGATGTGGAAAGAGTTCGATCTGTCTTTGAGAGATGATGAAGACACTCGAGTCACTTCAGATTCAGTCAGCAATTTGTTTAGTTGCATGGCGTGCCTACATGTGCAGCCTGATCATGCTGTCGTCTAAGGCAGACAATAAACAGCTTGAGTAGTGTTACATAGTTTATAATGGTTGTTTTTTTGTGTTATTTTACAGTAGCCTTATATTCAAATCTTTAGAATTATTTTCAAGGCACTGAAATGCTGGAAATCAGGAAGTCTAAACAGTACTCCCTGAAACCACTCAACTGATCCACTGAAACACAGAGGAGAGAATCTCACAATTAACTGAAACGATTCACTGAACAAATATTGATTCCTTGAAGCATGCCAACCCCCCCCCGCCCCACACACAGATTTTTTCTCACCAATTTGGTTACTCACAATTCTTGGAAAACAAAATGCTTTGGTGTAAGATTAGCATCTATTGTTATTATAGTGCTGTTACAGTAAAATAATCATGATGGGGGTGTTAACACTAACTCAACCCCAACCCCACCCCAGTGTTGATTATTTCCCTGTAACCACACTCCCTCAAGGGTTTTATTCCTTACATACATGGACTTCTATACAGACATGTTACCTAACTCTTTTTCTTCTTGAGCAGATCTTTTTCGGTATATTCAGTATTTAAAATTGCTTAAAAAAATAAAAATCGATAAAGTGCTGAAGGGAAGAGAACAAAGAGAGAGAGAGAGAGAGAGAGAGAGAGAGAGAGAGAGAGAGCGAGAGAGAGAGCGAGAGAGGGGGGGGGGAGAATAGAGAGAGAGAGAGAGAGAGAGAGAGAGAGAGAGAGAGAGCGAGAGAGAGAGCGAGAGAGAGGGGGGGGAGAATAGAGAGAGAGAGAGAAGCATTATTTGTTTGTGTTTTGATTGAATCAGGCGTAGGTGTGGAGTCATACTGGTGCTTTATGCTCTACATTATTTCTCATTAGTTGCCTTTACGTCACTGGCGGATCTCAAAACAAACCTTGAGAAAGGAAAATGAGGAATGGAGGATGGAGGATGACCAAAAATAAGTTCAAATATAACAAAAATAGATCTTATTTCTAGTCCAAAAGGGACAGAGAAGCCTGTTTATCTGAAATGCCTATAGAAAAATGTCTCACTTATGGTCTATACACACACGAACACAGTAAATACTTTCATCTTGCCTGTTTCACACACACTCCATGCACTCTTATACAATCTGATCAATGCTTTCACAGACTGAGTGGCAACAGCTGCATACAAACAGATCTCACGCAGCCTACACCCCACTGTGGGTTTGTTCCAGGCTAACCATAAAGAAAAAACGGTCTTTACATCCCATATTACATTTCCCAGCAAATAAGTCACAAGTACGCCAATATTTTTGCTGGTCATATTGTACAATGTGCCGAACATACAACAGTGTGGGTGGTTATGCAATCTCGTTCCTCAAAAATCATGTGTTTTGGACTTTTGCATGACTAATAACTCAAAGTAGCTGCAGCCGAAAGTGCTGCGATGTTCCCATCAATGATAATAAAGTATTTAATGGCAAATTAAGCCATGTTGGGTGCAGCCAGTGCTCACCAATCGGCAGTAAACACAATTAGATTGGCCATCTAATGTGGCTCCAAGTGCAAATGGAAAAGATAATACGAACAAAAGAAGGTAAATGAGCGTCCTTCGAAAGGCTGATGGTTATGTCTATTTTATTCCCATTTAGTATTGATGAACTGGGGTGTGCATATACATTTACACGTTCATGTGTGCATGAACTGTAGCAATATCAATTAAAGGTAGCATCAATTAAAATGGAATTAAGCATAGCATGGGTTAAAAAGCTGTCTATGGGCCGTATTCAGAAAGCATTTTTTTCCCCCACTTTGCTGTTAAATGTAATACATTTTTATTATGATTATAAATGAATCAGACATGGCAAGCATTGAAATAAACAACTAAAAAGAGTTTAGTATACTGTTAATATAATATACGGTTACATGAATAATCCTAGCTGTATTTATCACATTACTGCCTGCAAAATGTAATAATAAGGCTTCTAATGTCATTATTCATTAGTTTATAAAATAGCACTTGCTCCAGCTTACCCGTTTCTTTGGCTTTTTTTTTTCTTCTTTTTATTTTTTATTTTTATACCATCTACTGACAACAGATTGTGCACACAAGTTAACACAGCTACCAGATAATGAATCATAGTCTTGAAACTGTAATGTGTGTGCGGGATGCAGGCTATTTTATCCGGCGTGTGCTTTTTGGAGTTGCTGAATAAAATAACGCTGATGTTTTTATTATTTCACTGCGCTCTCTTGTGAAGAATATATTTCCACGGTTTGAAGAAAAATGCTGACCAAGAACTTGTCTGGTATAAACTTATAGCTCAATTAAAGTTAATAATTATAACTTTATCCCTAAAAATTCAGTTCTTGGAATAAGCAATATCTCAGATTAAGATGCTGTTTACTTTAGCTACTTTGTGGACTTTTGTGTGTGTGTGTGTGTGTGTGTGTGTGACTATTATTATGTAATTAATAGAGTTATATTTGTGTATTTAATATTGTCTTCAAATTACATTCCATCGTTTCTTTGAGCGCATTTACAGACCAAAGCTTGAATTGACATATTGTGTTAACGTCAAACAGTGGTGCTGGACTCAATACTGCTCTCCGTGTGTGTAACTCTTGTGTAACACCTGAATAGTGCTTCAGTCCATAGTATAAATAGTAATGCGCAATTTCCATATTATATCCTCATCACACACACACACACACACACACACACGCAGAGAATTCAAACTCTGAATTCAGCTCATTACACCAATATTTTAATGTGACTGCAGTTAGGAAATAATAACTACATGCAAAAGGGGTCTTTCTTACAACACCAGCTTCACCCAAAATATTTTCTTATTTTAGGAACAGTTAACAAAGAAAAAAACTTTATCACAGTTAACTCATAACAGCTTGATAAACCTAATCAAGAACCTTCCCTTTTTTTTCCGTAGTACCAATAAATAAATAAATAAATACATAAAATCCTCCCCTCTAACAGCTCAATGAGCCTTGGAAAATATTTCCAATAACGATGAAGGATTGAAATTATGAAATTAGACATAAAACTTACGACATGAACACAGCACCCATACCCTCTGTTGAGATCATTAGTGTTTTACAAATGGCCTGTTTCTTTAATAAGATTGGGAGTAAACTGGTGCTACTGCTGAGTTCTAATGGCTGAGCAGAGTCTCTCTGGAGAGCCATGAAAGTGTGCGCTGCATTTAAACACTTCACTTTTATTTCACAACTCTTACTATAAGTCATTCAACAACTATGTACTACACAGCCAGAACAGTTTTAAACTCTCTACATCAACTGTATGAAACAATAGCATGATTTTCATGATATCGCTCTGCCTGCTTAGAACATTAACCTTGCCTGCAATGACTTTGCAAAAATGAAAACTATTTGATTATAGACTGGTAGAATAGATTCAAATTCGAAGGATGGCTCCTAGAATTTAGTTAATTACCACATAGAGGTGGCGATATATCCGCTTTAGCCATAACTTTTAAGAGTTTTGACTCTATGGCTATACACGAGGCACCTGAAAACTTCCCTTCTTTTCTTTCTCAGCCAAAGCAGCATTCAGACCAAACAGCAATTACATACATTCAGTGAAACTCCAATTCCCTGTGGGAGAAAGAACAGAGGGTATAAAATATGCATTTGTGGTTACTTTTGTTTGTTTTGAAGTGTTGTTCATCAGCCGATCCAAACTTGATCAATTTTGCATAGAAGAATGCTCAAAAATATCAGAATCTAGCCAATTATACCACGTATCGACTCAGGAGAACAAATACTTATGCAAAAAACAAATTTTAGGAGTTTTTTTTTTTTGTTCAATTAACCTTTGGGTATTTGAGTTACTCTAGCTCTAGCTCTATTCTCACCTGATCTCTCTCACCAAGACGTTTCCACCAGGTTGGCTGGGGCATCGGCCTGCGCATTGCGGCTCCTCACCTCAGCTAGGAGCTGTTGTTGCGGCCGGCTGTGGAGTCGGCCTGACAGAAACATTTTGGCGAGGAGCCATGCTGCACAGGCTCACTCAGCCGACGCCCCCTGCCAAGGCTGACGGCTGAAGGGCAGCTCTGATGGCTTTCTGTGACGTAGTTCCTGTTTTTGCATTATTTGCCAGGAGATTTTCACCTGTGTCAGTATTTCAATTAAAACTTTTTTCCCCCCTCATTGTTATCAGATCATTACTACTTCATGGCCAGTAGCACTTTAAATATTTCCAGCCAGAAGTAGCACTGCAACTGGAACATGCACTAGCATTAGCCTTTATGAAGACAGAACTGTCAGAACCCAAGACAACTACATAACTGTTTTGTACACACACACACACACACACACACACACACGAAAACACTCGATCTTTCAAAACATTTCATAGTACTCTATCCTTAGACACAGTAATTTAGTTCAGAACATGAAGTAATTAAGTAATTCTAATAAATGTCTTTTTTTTTTTTCCTAAAAATCACAGATTTGTTTTTATCATCTTTACTGAAATTTTTTTTTTTTTCTTCAATGTATAACTATTTCTGATTTCCTCATCCTGATATAATATGACGTGAGAATAAGAGCATGAAGCAGAGATTCAATAAATTCAGAGCTGACATTAAGAGACAAATCTTATTTTTGGCCCAGCCTGAATCGACACTCCCATACTGTTCAAGAGCCAACCGTGTCTGCTTAAAGCTATGTTTGTTTTTGGTCCACTTGCAATTCTTTACTTCCTGCCCCTCTCTCTCTCTCTCTCTCTCTCTCTCTCTCTCTCTCTCTCTCTCTCTCTCTCTTTCATTCTCTCTCTCTCAGGGCTCTGTAGGCGCAGTGGGCAGTTGCGATTGTGGAGCTCTGCACTCAGAGATAATAGACTTTTAATGAATGGAGCTGAGAAAGAAGCAGCTGATTTACTATCAAGGCAGGACAGTGCCAGGCAATAACTCCACATCACAATGGGCTTTATCACAGCCAAGCCACTGAAAAGCTCATTTAGAGCCAACACAGGATGAGCCGGCATGATAGAAGCACTGAATTATGAGAACTAGCTCTTCTGTTTATTTCTGTAAGGTTTTTGCTTATCTTTTGTTCGGACTCTCCGTTCAAAATGCGTAACTGTTGGAGAATGACTAGTGGGAAAACAGCATCCTATCCCATTGAAATAGTAGGTCTGGCTTGTTATAGATAGCACACTAATATGGGCTCTATGACACCATCATATGATGCAATATGAAGGGCTAGTAGGGCTAAATCCACCCATGTCTTTCAAATATAAAATAACATCAATATAAAGTTTCATTTTTGGCACTCACTTCAGATTATTTGCTATTAACAAAAGTCTTAAAGCAAATTATTTCGGATTTTTGTGAAACTAAGTGCAATAACACCACCAATGGTTGTAAGAAACATACACAGAATAGTAAAGAAGTGAGGCTGGAGATGATTTCTTTCTAGAACATACTGGACTGTAGATTCAGTGACAGTCATATCAGTTGATGGCTCCAAATCTCCATTTGTTATTTTTCAGCTCATGTCACTGTCACTGGTGTAATGAACATGAACAAGGTGAGAAAAACTAAATGTAGACTGACTGAGCAGACATTGTCCACTGGAGTTCAAATTACACAAAAGTACACATGACACAAGTGTTCATTTAGTATTTTTTGGTTTGCAACAATGGGAAAACAAATTTTATGTTTATGTAACAGGAACCCAGGACATGAGACACTTAAAACAAGCTAGAAAACGGTCTTGTACGTCAACCTCATAAAGGTACAGAGGAAAGTAGAAACCATATTTGGTTATTCTGCATGTAAGGACCCATGGTTCATGATCCTAGGATTGATACATAACAGTTTGACACTTGCACCAGGTGACAAAGTTTGCACAGAAGTTGCTTTCATTGGAAAAGGTTTTTACTTAATTGGATTAAGGATAAGCCTTCATTTGAAAGAATAGACACGTCGCTGGAAGGGAATGTAGATACTTTTAGACATATCTGCTCTCTTTTTTTGTTGCCACATGAGCAGATTCAACTAAAGAAACTTCAAAGCTTGGTCAGACAGACATTAACTGGAAAATGTAGTAATTCCATCTCAAACATCATGCTACTGTTTTGTATGTGCACTACCCTGGGCGGGAGGGTGGTATTTATTTATTTATTTACTTTCTGTGTGAGATTCATTTAAACTTGCGCATTTAAATTTGTGTTACGTTGTATATTATAATTACTGTTAAAAAACAAGAAACATTCAATTAAACAGAATAAGATAGGAATCGTGAAAGTCTATCTGCCTTTAAGTGTGCATGTAAAAATTTGTCCTACATCAGTCTTATTATGCCATCGATGAGACAGCATGATATAATGCATTGCGGCCTGCTGTCACTGAGGGGAACAATACGTGGATTTGTGCATGAGCTAATGTATTAAACTTTTAAAGAGCCAAAGAGGAAGAATCTCAGGAAAGGACAAGTTCCACAGCATGGCAGAAGAGTGATAAAAGGAGAAACCATCACTGGAGAGAGGGAGAGAGAGAGAGAGAGAGAGAGAGAGAGAGAGAGAGAGAAAGAGTGTGCTGGCATGAGAGGGCCTAAAGAGAGCAGTTATCACTTTACACCCACACTAATCATTTGCAATTAACACAATTAATCAGTGCACTGTGTGTGTGTGTGTGTGTGAGTGTGTGTGTGTGTGCAATTCTTGCCTTTCATCTATTTCATTCATCGCTTTATGGTGACAAAATATTAAATGGAACAAACACGGACATGACATTTCATTTGCAAATGTGTTTACCAATAAATCTGTATCCAGTAGACCTATGAGATGGGTTTCTACTTAATTTGCCAAGCCATGATGCATTTAATTATTTATTCGCTGGAGTTGAAAGCAAGGATTACAGCAACATCATCATCTGTAACAATCGGCCTGTCCAAACATGATGTATTTTACTGTACATTATTGTTGAAGTTTTAAAGGTAAAGCCCACATTAGAATATTGCTTCAAACAAGAAGCCACGTCAATGGAAATATACAATCTATAAATAGTCTACCAACAACTAAAAGTTAATAGATAACAATACATTGAAATTACTTTGTGTGTTAATTTATTGACTGACACAGAAATTGATCTGTGGCATTAATAATAATAATAATAATAATAATAATAATAATAAAAAGTAACATATCTCAAAGGCGGAAGAGGAAAATCAAAACTATACTGAAGAAAGTAAAAAAGTGTCCACATTTATATAGTAAATAAATTCACACTTATATACTAGTCTTGCAAATTATTCCAACTCAAACTGTCCAACTTGTAGGTTAATCAGTTTATAGTATGTTTTTTGTTTTCGAATTCTATCAGAAGTGTAGTGGTGGTGATGTTGAAGTCATGCGACTGTGGTGTAGATTGTTTATAGCCTACCCTTAGCTTTTTTTTTTTTTTTTTTTTTTTTTACTTCTGGTGATTGTATTTAGGCTTCAGAAACTCATACAAGTTGTGTTCATTGGTGAAGATTATCTTGATGAACAAAATGTGTAAGAATCATAAACTTTTGTTGGTCACAGAGCTTATTTTCTGCAATAATGGAGGGCCAATGGAAAAATCCTATTGGCTTTTTGTCGAGGGAACCAGAGTGATGCTAACCTCCGGGTTGGACTAAAAAAAAAAAAAAAAAAACGTCATCCTTGCAGCACTCTACTGAATTGGGCACCAGAGTAAACAAAATAAAATAGTTAAGACATGATCTTTATTTTTGAATTTGAAAAGTCTGAAAGAAAATGTAAGTAGTAATTTTTCCCCCTCTTTCTTAAAATTGCGAATGAGTAGATTAAAATGTGTGCTTAGTCTCTGCATGAAGGTACACCTTTGGATATGACCCGGATTTGGTTTTGTTATCCAAACAAATTTTCTCATCTCACAAGGAGGCTAGGAATGGCTGTTATTTTGCCTCTCAGTATCATGCATTTAACCTCTGCCATGACAGGTAAATGGTGTTTACAGAGTCAATACAGACAGTGCTCATGCTAATGCCCGTTACGTTTTCTCTCAGACTTCCTGACAGCATGCATTAGTTAAAATGAAGACATTGCTGCCTTTATGGCCTGAATGACGCACATGAAGAATAAAATGTGACCCTCTGCACTGCAAATTTATGCCGTTTATTAAAAGAAGCGATTATTATTTCTGAATCTGATTACACCACATTATATCATTGGCCCAGATGGCTCAGCTGGTCTCCATGGATACCGGTGATGTTTAATGGGACCTTGGACTCATGAAAGCATGCTTGTACATGAGACAAAAAAAAAACCAAGATCGGTTTATCAATCACCATTAGATACAGTATGTGCATCAATTGTATTTAATTTATCTATGAATACATGATATGGACTTTGTTATTTTAGAAGGTCAGTGCTTATACTACTGTATGTAAATAATCATTAACGAGAAAAGATCAGCTGTACTCTTATATAAGGTTATATAAGCAAAGGTTTACAACCAAGAAGACACCATTTTCATTTTCCATAATATCCTTCACCGTTTAGCTCTCAGTGCTTATTGTAGTAGCCTGGGGAAGGTGGATGGTTGCTGTCACACAGTCAGTGCTGTTTCTGCAAATTCATATCCCAGCATGATGTTTTCCTACAGTCCTCTAGGGTAGTATATACTGCTTTGCATATTTCATGTTTTGGCACTGTTATTTCCTGAGAGTATGTGAGATGTGTGCTGCACAAGTACTGAGTACAGACTCATTGATGACTCCCTGGTGAGGACATTATTGCATCCTGTGCATGATGTGCCAGCAATACATTATCTGTTTTAATGCTAGCATCAGAGCTCTCCAATCTTCAGAAGTTCCTCTATAGGTGAGTTGATTGACTCTTTACTCCTGGAGATGGAACACCTTGGCCAAGATATGAGTTAAGCTAGTTAAGTTAGAGATTTGTTAGACTCTCCTCTAACTTTACCAAGTGTGGTTAACACTATCCCTTCTGCCTGATAAAACTGACTCTGAGAAATCTTTTTCATTCTAGGGTCATTCTTTGTACCTGATGCCAAAGAAGCCCTGTATATTAGAGCTCAGGTTTCAAAATCTTGGACAAAAGCCAGCTTGGACAAATGGACCATTCATGTGGCACTTCTGGATCATCACAACCCTGTTCCATGTTCCAATACCCATAAGGGACCTGCCTGCCTCACACTAACCCAAGGCAGCAGAACAACATGGATAGATAGCTAAGTGGCCCTTGTCTATCCTGTGACGTAGGCCTTCAACAGCAGCACTCACCACTACAATGTCTTGTGCAACAAGTCTGTGAAGCACAGCAGCTGGAAATGAAATGCTCTACTGCTGAAACATTTCCCATCGGATAGCGACTACATCAGTTAAGTTGGTTTCAGGGATACAAATTCTGGTTCAGTGGCTAAGATCTTGACTGAGAAATGTTTTATGTGTATGGGGTGCCAAAAAGGATTCACTCCGACCAGGGGCGTAGTTTCGTATGTATGGTGTTACTAAAAGTAGAATTACCCCTTATCATCCTGAGGGTAATGGCCAATGCAAAAGATTTAAACGGACATTACTTGATTTTTTTCTTCGTACCTTGCCATCTAAACAGAAACGAAAGTGGCTGCAATTGCTGCCACAGCTCCACTTTGCATATAATCCAACTGTGCACGACTCAACACTCTCTCTTTATGAGCAGATTTTTAGTCAGAAACCTAAATTGCCTGTTGACCATCTGCTTGGCAGTAGTGATAAAGCTGAAGAAGAGTGTACCCCGTCAGATTGGGTTGTCAGCATCAAGAGTATTTGATGTCGGTTTATACCAGTGCCCAAAGGCACTTGGAGACTGCAGCTGAGCACCGTAGGGCTGGCTTCCTGGAGTCAATATCCATACTCCCTCCTGGCACTTTAGTATATTGTTGAAATTACTTTCATGGACTCCACAAGATCCCGGATATCTGGAGTTGTACTGTCTTTGAAATCGTTACTTGCACTGATGAGGACGTTGTATAAAATCAGACCACGGGGAAAAGTTGGCCCTAATAAGGTCATGCATCGCTCAGAGCTAAAGTTGGTTCCCCATGGCATAGATAGGCCCTGTCAACCTTGTAGAAGGTTTTCATTTTCCTCTCTTAGTCCAAGTAGTGAGTCGAGTCCTGACGACACAGAAGTGGGAAGTCAGCTACAAGTAGCTCTGGTCCATACTAGAGTGGGTGCCCAAGCTGATTCTGATTGGTTGATTGGTACAGTATACTGCACATGAGTGTTACAATTTATTGTTAAAGTGGGTTGTTTTATTGTGTGAAATTTACGCATCAAGACAAATGACTCTTCTGTAGAGAAGTATTAATTTAGTATTCCTCTTTTAGGAAGTGTATGGCTGTTGTACTCCCCATGGCTTCCGTAATCAGCCAAAAGCAACAAAGGTATTTTTAGTTTATTTTGCCTATGTAATGCTGGGATAGCTAGCATATTTTAACATTGTTGATTGTAATAAATAAATATATATGGACAGTGGTTTCTATTTGAAACTGTAATGTTAAGATGTGATGTTAGTTTTCAATGTATTTTTTTATCTGTTTAGATATAACAATTACAGTTGTTTTTACTGAGAATGTGGTTTTGTTTTACATGGGTTGACATATCGTGTATTTTTGTTTTATTTACTGTTTGTCCTTTCTTTTTAAAGTTCTATTTGTCCTGTGCAACTGACCACTCTTTTCCCCACCTTTCTTTTTGTTTATCAAATAGATGAGGGGTTTTGGGACTATTGTTGCTAATTTATTGTTGTTGTTGTTTTTTTTTCCCGTTTATTGTTGGGACATGACTAGCCAATTATATTTGGGTACTTGAGTTAAGCCATTATTTACAGCTTTGCATATTGGAACAAAAAGGGGGATATTCACTCTCACCTCTAAGTGGGGTTTGGAAGTGGTGTGTGTCTGAGTCTTTTCATCCATTAGTGTGATGTGTTGTATTTTTTTTTGTTTTTTGTGGTGTTTTCTTTTGAAGTGTTATGTTACCCCCTAGAGTTACTTGTACTGCCATCTTTTATGAGCAACTCTGGCCAGTTTTTGAGTGAAATCAAATGAGACCAGATTCCATGTATTAAATAAAAGTAATGTTTTGTTTATTGTAATTTTGCCTTAGGTATATTCATTGAATTGAATAGCCATGCGGGAAGCCCTCGGGTGATCTGGGATCTCCTACCCACATACAAGTGGAGTGGTGTAGTCAAGAGTAGTTTAAACATCACCCCCTTTACCTCATTACATTTTGCTTTTCCTGTCTGGTGTATTTTGTTTGTTACTAATCCCCACCACACCATGGAGAAGGGAGCGATGTGAGTTCTCTCCGTCTTTCCAAACATTTAGTGCTCTGCTGCATATCTAATTATTGATGCCTGCTTCCTTCATCCAAATTGGTTTGAGGGATTTGGACAATCTCTGTTTACGTGGCCGACCTTTAGGCGGTGGGATAATGTATTAGAGTGGGATTAGTTTCGCTTATTTACGTTTATATTTTTTTCTATGTGCAACAAAGGCTAGGCTTTTGATTATTCTGTATTGTGTAGATTTGAATGTGTATATTTTGTGTTGCAAGTGTATTGGTGTGTGTTACTAATACATTGTTTTATATACAGGAGCTGAGGGTCACTGAGGTGGGTGTCCTGGTACTGTGGTGGTGGGGTGCCTATTCACTAAGTGGTGTGTCCTTACTTGGTGTGGTGAGTGGTGTGTAGTGAGGTTGTAAATGAGCGTGTGTTGTCTTGGCCACCTCCTGACAGAGGGCCTCTTGTACATGTCCCTCAGCCCTGTACAATCTTGTGTGTGTATTAGAGGGGTTATTTTGATTTATTAATTACTCTTACTGTGTCTTTGCTGCTGCGAATGAGTTTTCATTTGAGTTTGTTGGTTTGTTTTGATAACTGTTCCGTTGAAGGCCCAAAAAGAGTCCTGTGAATGAACGCGTCAGTCTCAGGTGAATTATTTTAGTTTTCTTTTGAGGTTTTCTTGAATGTTATTTTCTTTTGAACTGCATGTTTGTTAATAAATTCTTTCTTCTTGTATCTTTGTGGCTATTGTAGATTCTGATTTAGTGCTTTTCTTCTTTTTGGTTGTTTTGGCTTGTTGTGTGCAGTTTTTCTTGTGCCATTTATTTTGTTTCACTTGCCATACTTTCTTTTGGGTTGGGACTTTTCATTTGATCAAATGAAATTAAAGCGTTTTTAATTGTAAGTAAAAGTCTATTGTTTTATGGGAACTCACACCTCTGACCATCTATATCTGATAACAAACCTGTATGCTTTGGATTGGGTAAAAACCTGTGGCTTATAGTGAGTTCCCGGGGTGTGAGGCCTTCGGGTGGCGTAGTCAACATGATAACCTTTCTAGTCTAGTTCTTTATATTGTCTGCCCATCAGACCGCTATGGTGGCTACAAGAAGAAAGATGTTTTTTTGTCCAATTCCCGATATGAAATGGTCAGACTGGTTCTTCTGATTAGTATGCTAAGTGTGACAGATCTATTTCAAGCCATACAGCCACAGGACTGTTTCACATCTGTGGATCTGCATGATGCTTATTTTCATGTTCTCATTGCCCCAGAACATTCATTCATTTTATGGGTTGCCTTACAAGGGCATGCTTTCCAATTCTATGTCCTGCCCTTCAGCCTCTCTGTAGCACTGTTTATGAAAATGCAGACCACTCACTGCCTAATGTCATTCACAGAGAGTACAGGGTCAGTATGAGCCGGTGCACAACTGGCCAAATCTACAGCCTTTGCACCACTGTCACTATTATGGATGACACTGCAGTGCATTCATTAGACCATACAACATGTGCAACTACTAATGGAACCAGTGAAAGATATAAAGCAACTATAAAGTGTCTTTTCAATGCATTAATACTGGCCATCTCTATGTCCAGAAGAGTAGGAATATTGCATATCTCATCAGTCTGCACATAGTGTCTGCAGTGAGGACTGCAAATCAAGCATGTCACACGATGGCCAAACTCAGCATTCCTACCAAATATATTGAGGCTGCATTGTATCAATAAACTGATCAATCATTCTTCCCTTGCAGGTGAGAATATGCCTAAGCTGGCTGTGTGTCCAATATGGCCCTCAAGCACTATGTGGACTTGCGTGTCAGCTGGTGGGTGAAACTGCCGTGAAACTGAGTGCTTTATGGAGCACCATAAAGGGAATCTGTTGTCTGAAGTCACATTATCCAACTGGGTAAAGGAAGTGACTGCGCAAGCATACTTGAATGCAGGTCAAGAGGCCCCTTCTTCCACTGATTGCCATTTGACATGTACTATTGCTACCTCCTGGGCAACACTAAGAAGGCGGATTGTATAGCGTTTTATCACTGCCCACGTGTGCTGTGCTGAGTTTGAGCGATTCTCACCCTTAATAGATTCTTATCCTTAATATGAACAGCACCAGCACACTGAACAATTCTTATTCTCATTAAAGTATGGTATCACCACTATTAAAGAGTGGCAGTCCAAACAGAAGGTATTTGAATAAAAAATTACAAATGTAATACTGATTCTACCACTGAGTGAAGGACTGCTGGGCCACAGGGAACAATGAAGTTGACAAGAATAGCCAGGGGAAGAGTTTGACATATTGGGGATCTTTTACTGGCTGCTCATTTGAGCTCATGGTCATGAGGTGATGACTTTGCTAGAAAATGAGCAAACAGGTTTACTCCACTAGTACCAAAGGAAACTGCCCTGGTGGTCCTCAGCACAGCTTGCTAGAATCATGGTTATATAGTATATGTAACCCTCTATTAAATGCTATTATTGCAAGTAAACAGACAGTTAATCTAAAATATCAATAGTATAAGTAATAGCATTGTTATTAGTATTAAGGTCATACAATGGAGGGGGGCACTATGAGCTATTTATGAGCATTTTATGCTGAGATGCCAGGAAAACAACCAAGCAGACAGATGCTGCTTACACATGCATATCTTAGACAGCCCTTACCTTTAAGTAGATATAATTCCAGAGGAGTGAAATGATTAGCTGCCAAAAAAAAAAAAAAAAAAAAACAACCTATGGAGTTGATGAGTTAAATGTGTGTTGGCAGTGATTGTGAATTTTGTACAACACATTAAAATCAGTTTAGATTATTCTGAACCTACCCTGTACTTAGATCTATAAAGCACATAAAGCATTGCAGGGATATATTACATACCTATCTAATGTCTGCATTCTCCCAGTACTTCGGGGGTTTCCTCTGGGTACTCCAGTTTCCTCCCACCGTACAAAGACATGCATTGTAGATTGATTGGTATTTCCAAATTGTCCATAGTGTGTCAATGTGTTTGTGATTCTACAATGCAATGGGTTGGCACCCTTTCCAGGGTGCCCCCTGCCTTGTGCCCTGAGTCCCCTGGGATAGACTTCAGGCTCCCTGTGACCCAGTGTAGCATAAGCGGTATGGAAAAATGGATGGATGGACTCTTTACCTCCTAAAAGTGTTGTACTTGAAACTTTCCTTGAAAGGGAAACTCCGTGCTGAAGGGTTCTACAAAGACCGTTCAAAGGTTACCCCAAATGAAATTTGACTTACTTTCACGTCAACAATTAAGTCTTATCACTTGTCGTTTGTCTCTTGTGGCCATGTAGCTACCATTATTCTTGGCACTTGTGAGCATGCACCATCCAGCATTGTTATTTTATGTTATTTTTATTCTGAGAAACAGTAGTAGTTTTTTTTGCAAATCAAACAGTAAATGGGAACTAAGTGCAGGTAGGAACTAAAGTTGAAGATCAGAGAACTGAAGAAATGTCGGACCACATACACCACAGGGTTGATCCAAGGAAACATTCATTTGAACCAATCATTTGATTTGTAATTTTACAACATTACACATAATTTGCATAAACCTGAGAAATTCTCAATTCAAATGTTGTAGGTTGAGAGTGAAGTTATATATTTCTGTAAAGCTGCTTTGAGACAATGTGTATTGTAAAAAGCGCTATACAAATAAAATTGAATTGAAGTTGAAATGTTAATATCTACATATTTGTGTACTAGTAAAATAAACAAACTAAACAACTAAGTCCATTGGGCTGCAATTTTGGGCAAAACGTTTAGAGGATAAAAATGCCTTCAGATTGTATGCATCTATACGTCTGAAATAACAAGGACGTGTGTTATTTTAACACCTAGATAAATGTCTGCACATTAACAACAGCGCCTGTATTCATCATGCCTCTCAGAGTGGGAAATCAGTTAGAACTGCTAGAAAATTCTGAGAGTGATGTCCTTTTGACTCTAAAAACGACTAAAACCAATTCATCAAGATAATTAATACACATGAGCACTCATAAATAACAAAATTGGGAGAGGTAGCTGCAGAGCACACATTTTTCAGCAGTAAAGAATCAGCAATGTTTGGAATCAATCAACCAGCAGTCAAACATTGTGAGCACCTAAAGCGCCTATAAATATCATTCTAACATTTATCTCCCTAGCACTCATTTGAAAATAATAAACAATGCATTCGTGGAGATCGCTGTCTTGCCAGAGTTCTTTGAAGGAAATCGAAATAATGAAACCACTATAAATGACTAATGTGTATTGACGATATTACAGATAAAAGTAGATATTTCAGGACAAAACTTCAGTGTGTAAACACCATCTAGACACAGCAGAGACGTAAATAACAAAAATGTCCAATGTTGATGCATCTTAATATAAACACATGCGTTAAAATGATATTAAAAAATAATTTTAATATGATGCAAGTATAAACAGTGGCGGCGTATCCATAGGGACATGTGTTTGCCAAATATACATATATTTGACAAACTTTTTATCATCATTAAGTCCTCATTCACAACTCCATACATTTTGAAATACTAACCACCTCTTTTGAGTGATCAACAAGCTGATGTTCCACTGATTGTGTCGCTTTTGTAGACGTTCATGAGGATTGTGGGGCAGTGCACGCTATCCAATTTACTTCACTTATTATTAGACTCATTATTGCACCTAGTGCTCAAAAGTGGAACAAGTGCTAACAGACGTCCATTACAGCAGGACTCATGCTGCCCCCATGCTTGTTCTGTGAATGATTTGTTTCTGAGTGGGGCATGGACAGTGAACAGGATAGCTAATGATAATCCATTTTCTGATTTGTCTCACAGATTGTGACAACGGTGTCAGGAAATACACCTGCGGTGTAACCTCTTTTTAAAAAGCCATTTGAATGTAAGTTAATTGAACACTGATCTTGAACAGATCAGTGGTCCTTAGTTTTCAGTCCTTACCCTGATTAGATATAATTTGATTAGCAAGTTTAATCTACATTCTTATCTAGCAAACTATGTAGCTAGCTAGGTTTTTCACATGTCTCTGGAATGCAATTATCAGCAACGAGACACCATCATCATTGCACTAATTACTACTTAATTATTACAATTATAATGTTCAATTGCAATAAAGCTGTAATTGAAACATTTGAGCATTTGAAAGCTCGATGAGCTAAATTTCTTTACAAATGAGGTAAATTTATGAGAAGTTCATTTGGACTGGGTGTAGAGACTTTTAGACCAGACTACGTCCTTCTGAACTCTCGTTGAAAATTGGTGTACATAGTTTCTTCAAGTTGACTCTTGACTACATATTAGTGGGATACTCTAAAAATCACTGGATAGTTGTCATTAATAATGCCCTTTTTGCCCCACCAAAATCCATAATCATGAGTAGTATACTCCTGATTATGAGTATAAAATGTCTATACGCATACTGTCTACCTGCAGAGCTAACCTGAGAACACCAGCACAGCCGCTCAATTACATGATGCGGTCATCAAATGTGGAAGGAATTTAATTCATACCTGTCGATCTTACTCATCACCGAAAGTAACATTAAGTAGTAATGTAACTCCTGGGTCATATTCTGAGCTGTGAGTAATTTTAGACATGGAAACACTTTAAGCATGGTGACATGGTGAATATAAGGCCCCAGATCACAGTCTAAAAGTATTGAAAAGTGATCTAAACCAATATTGAAGTAAACTTGCTGTATGCTCCGCATCCTTCCTTCTCATTTCTCTAAAGCTGCATTTTTGTAGGTTATCTTTTTTCCTCTTGAATGGTTGTGAGATTATGTGCATCAATTTGCACAGCAAAGACTCTGATGAATCTCTCTTGCTTCACTAAAGTTTGAGAGGGAAATCAATTCTTTAACCTTATTAACTCTCACGGAATCTCAGATCTTTCCTTACACCAAGCTACTCAGTTTACCATATGTATGCTAGCCTGAGAAAACATTTCACATGGTGAAATGCTGACATTTTCAACTGAAAATGGTTTGAAAACTAATTAAATCAACCGAAATGTGTTTCTTTTTGTATTTAGTTCAATCATAAGTATGTTTTTTTTTTTAAAACTCTGGTTACACTAAAAAGTGAACAGAAGAAAGTTTAAGCATTTATGGATTTCATTCAAACTGTATATGAAAATGGCATGGGCAAAACATGCCATATTTACAATTTAAACAAATTCATTACTATATGCATAATACTTTGTCATTATAAGCCCTCATACAAGTATTTAGCATATATAAATCAGACACATTACATGATAGTATAATGTAAGCTTAGAGCAATATCGTACTAATAAATATCATGATTTATTATGCTGAGGTTCATCATTTATGTGTTATACTTCAATAAAAACATACCTTTAGTTTGTAGCAAGACAATCCTCTTCAGGTTTATAGTTTTATAAGTACCTTTTTTTTTTGCTGAAGACCTAATGGCACTTCTGTGCTAACTTCAGCCTTTATGTCAATACATATCACTTTATATAGCTCTATGAGTGCTTTTAAAACACTTTTATCAAAGTGAGATTATATTATTAGGCCTCACTGCTGATTCCTAAAGAACTGAGTTGCACTGTGTATTTAGTTTATTCAAAGCATATTACTCAGTATTTGTGAGATCGTATATCACAGATAACATGCCACTGAATTTTTGCAGTGATCCATAGCAAGTAGCTTTGTTTTGAGTTCTAAATCTAACCTCCTAAAATGGTGAAGAGAGGAGAGAACACAAGGACAGATGGAGCTGTATCTAACAGCACAGATGGACAATTTTAAAAGTTGTCTAAAACTGCAGCGCAGGAATCTCATCTCATCTCTCAATGGCCAGTCTGTGCTCACACGGAATTCATTAACACACTAATCCACATTTCTATCCTCAGTCCAAAAGAACACGTCTGTAATAAGTAGCTCTAGCATTCGAGATTCCATGTATGATAATAGAGATAAAAACAACAACACACTCATCTGAAAATCACCCTGACGCTGCATTTGCATGGAGCTTCATAATGATGCATCAGAAGACAGGAACAGAATAAGACACCTGATCTAATTAAAAAACTCCTGTAATCTTAGACAAACTGTGCCGCTAATGAGCCATGCTGTGCACTGCACAGCATCTGTTCCACTAATCATAGAAATACCACATGTGTTCAAACATACCCATCCCATCCCAACATACCCATCCCATTCTTTCAAATGTGATCCTTGTATAGTCAAGTATATTGGTTTACACATTAAATGGAGGGGAAGCAAGTAATGCCATAATAAACGGTCACTAAAAGTCACCCCTGACCTGCAAGGATCTCTGACAGGGAGGAAGAACATCTGTTATTCCTGGAAAACATGTCCAGCTCAGGACAGAGATGAAGGAATGGAGGCCACAGGCCTCATGAATAAGTGATGAGTCCAGATGAAGTCGTAGGGTTCACTAGCAAGAATTATGTTAGAAAAATGAATAAAATGAATATTCAATGTCTTATTGACTGGAAGGTGTAGGAATGATGTATGACACATGTACTTTAAATAATAAATAAGGTGCTTTATATAACTTTATATAATATAACGTATTAGACAATATCGTGTGGAGAAAGCAGGTACAGTTGCAAAGTGTCACATTATTAACGTAATGGAGGTTAGGACGGATGCAAGTGAGGATAAGAGCTTTTAATAAAGAGAGGCAGGCAGACAAATCCAAATCATGAGACAATAGCGTTGTCAAAATGACAGGCAATGGGTCAGGCGATCTGCAAACAGGCATAAACGAGGCAAGGCGAGAAAGGAGAACGAGAAACAAGCTCAATGACCATGAAACAAAACGAGGAACAGGGTACAAACGCTTGGTACGGTGATAACACTCAATACTTTGCAAAGTCATTGTGTTCAAACAATCTCTTTATACTGTTGTTGTGAGTGCTGTGAATTTGATGTAGGTGTGAATGATTAGAATGAATCATGGAATTGCTCTTGGAATTGCAGTCCACGGCGGCCATGTCTGTAGGCCGCAGTTCAGGATAGGAAATGTAGTCACTGGTTTGCTGTGATGTGACACAAAGGATGCTTTTAATAATAGAAGCAGGCTAGTAAACTATTCCAAAACAGTGTCTAAAAACAGGCAGGCAATCAGCAAACAGTGTTTACTAGGACAGGCAGAATCTCAAAACCAAAGAGCAATAGCAAAGTCAGGTCAAAACCAGGATATTAAACACAGTGAAACTTGTTAGGAGCAAATTCACTAAACGATACTTCACATTGACTGTGGGTTTAGTAAGTGTTTATATAGAGGTGAGTGGTGATTGAGTCCAGGTGTGTGTGAGCAGTAGACGGCTGATTGTGAATGGAACAGGGAGTGTGCATGTTGGGAGTTGGAATCTGAGGCGGCCATGTTTGTAGGCAGTGATGCAAGCTGAGAACTGGAATTCATGGTAGCCATGTTTGAAGGCTGTGAGGCAGTTTGGGAAATGCAAGTTGATGTCAGTTCCTGCGTAGACATGACAGAGAAAAAAATCACTGAGTGTTTTGTGATTGTTGCAGCAAAAAAATGCTTGATTTTCTGCAGCTTTTTAAAAAAACGCGGGAGTTTTCATCTTTTTTGCGGAAAACTACTTGAATTGGCAAAACTGCAATTACATGAAATTGTTTTGCATGGTCTTTTGCAGTGATGTGTGTTGCCAAATGAGACCTTTTAGTTCTACTTGTTTGGCGCACGTGAATCGAAGGAGGCTTTGGCTGAATGCGTGTTGTGATGATGTCACATGACGGGTCTAGGTCCAAATCTGAGGAAAATATGCGGTCATTATTTTAATTGTAAGTGCCTGAAAATATTGTGGAGTTTCCTTGATTTTGCATTCATTTCTGCGTTCGCAAAATACTGGAAAGACTGAACAATTAACACTGGGCTGCTGTTTATGTGGTAGTCTGGGTGAACTCTTTCGATAGTGACATTTTTGTACTGTAAATATTTGTGAAAACTACATGCTTCCATTCCGAAATTACAGTCCAACCCCATTAGAAGACAAAAAACACATTGATTGTCTTAAAGCAACTGATATGTATTGATTTAATTTCATTTCGATAAATACAAACGCTGTAACAATAATGAAATTATGAAAATGAACACAAAAAATCTTTATACCAGACTTGCAGAAATATTCACCACACAACACTGCTCATCACCCTCATACCACCATCTCCACAGTAAAGCATGGTGGTGGCAGCATTGTGTTCAGAGTTTCCTTGCCCTCTTAGTCTTGCCCGCTTGTCTGACTAACAGCCACTGAATTTTGGTGGATGGCCTCCTCTAGGCATGGTCATAGTTGTGTCATATTCTTACAACTTATTAATAATGGATTTAACGGTGCTCCATGCGACGTTCAAAGCATAGCAGCCAAGGCAAGCAGTATCTGATCACTATCTGAATTTGCCAAGCTGTCTGTTTCACTATTATACATATAAATTCAACAGCGTGATCAAAGTGTGACATTTACTATGTGAGGGAATTACACATAGTTTTAGACGTGAAGTTTTCGACTGATTCCATTTGCTGGCTGCTTTGCAGGAATGCCATCATATTCAATTGAATTTTATTTGTATAAAATACAAATGACAATAACAAGAACAATGCCTATTGTGAGAAAATCGCTGTACAGAAATCTGCAAGATAGATTTAGATCCGGATCCTTAATGATCAAGCCAGAGGTGACAGTGGCAAGGAAAAAGCCTAGGCAGGATTAAAAAGAGCTGTACTCAAGAAGTGTGGACTGCTTGTAGGCATTTTTTAATAATCTGAAGATGCTGCCTAGAAAATCGAGTTAAGCACCTGCTTAGTACAAGTCTGGTAACAATGAATTTCTGAGCTTATTGATGCTGAACACAGCCTTAAGACTTCTGTATCCTATTGCACCTGCTCCCAAATCTGTAAAAGAGTAAGGACCCACCTCCTCGTCGAGTCAGTTTTGTGTAGCGCACACATAGCTGAATAGCTTTGAATATCCTCTAATGACCAACTCAATTAATGGCGGAAAACTCATCACTTCAGTAATGGCTTAATCCATGTGGGAGTATTTGTGTTGTAATGAGAAACAGGTGCAGAGCTTTCTTTCCCCCCCCCCCCATTGCAGCGCATCATTTGCTATCTGGTTGGATTTCATCTTCAGGCTCCGTTATGGGGTTCCAGTGCACCAAACAGCAACACTGAATACTGCATAGGATTACAGATGTGATGTGCAAAGCTTTCGAAAACAAGGATATGCACTGTAATCTGTGGCCAGGAACGAGGAAGAGAGCCTGCAAGGGCTAACCATTACTTGTGCTGATTGCATGAGCCTGCAAAATGTTTTAAAAGTGACATTTAAAAATGAAATTTGAGAATTTGAGGGGGAAAAAAAGCAATGACTAGGTAATAACAAAAAAGCCCAAACCCTTTGTATTATAAGTACTATGTAAGATTTATTTTGCAGTAAATGGTTAATGGTTTCATATATTACCACTACTACTGATAGTAGTGCCAGTTTAATTTTTACCTAATGAGTGCGATGCAGCAGCGCTTTAGTACTTTAGTCTGTCCAGCTCTCTCTCTTTCTCATCTATACACTCTGCTCAAACAGATTAGCTTCCTGAACTTCAACCTTCATGCTAGTATCACTGTCACTGACATAGTTCTTGTCATAACTCATATACAATCCCAATTCCGAAAAAGTTGGGACAGCATGGAAAATTCTAATAAAAACAAAGAGGAGTGATGCGTCAATGTAGTTTGACTTGTATTTAAACAAAAAATGTATAAAGACAAGGCATTTGATGTTTTACCTAATCAACTGCATTGCTTTTTGAAGGTAAACGTTTATTTTGAAACTGATGCATGCAACACATTCCAAAAAAAGTTGTGACGGGGCAATTTAGGACTAATAGCGACGTGACAAGAAGGTGATGTGAAACAGGTGAGGCAATCGTCTAATCATAGTATATAAGGAGTCTCTAAAAAAGGCCTTTATTTTCAAAAACGATGCAGTTGATTAGGTAAAACACCAAATACCTTGTCTTTACATGTTTTTTTTTTGTTGTTGTTTAAATACAAGTCAAACTACATTTATAAATAACTCCTCTTTGTTTTTATTAGCATTTTCCATACTGTCCCAACTGTTTCGGAATTGGGGTTTTATGCCATTTCTGCGAAGGGCATATAATAAATGTAGGCCCACACATAAAAAATAATAATCTAAAAAATATCTGAAAATTAAAGTCTCACCATGGAAGTTGATGGCCGTCCTTGGGCGAGGTCCATGAGTTGTTCCAGAAAAGTCATTTTTGCAGCCATAACTGTCATCACACCATTATATATATACACTGTGTATAAATATATATATATATATATATATATATATATATGAACATTAATGGTGTGATAAAGCATGCTTTCATGAACTACAGGTGGCAATGCAGCTAAATCATTGGAGTAAAATGTAGCAGTGTGCTCATATGAGGGAAACAGCATACTTTTCTTCATCCAGACAGCAAATGTGTTCCAATTTTGTGGTGGTAAAACAAATGCCTTAGAGAAGGGGAGCAAATATGAAGGGTGAGGTTGTCTCAATCTTGAATGAAATCTCTAATGAAAGAGCGTATACAATGAGTTCTAACAAAACCTTCTGATTGATATTTTTGAGCCTTCACACACTGCAATCTCAGTGTCTGACATATTGCTTGTTGTCCCATAATGCGCTGCACGTATTCTGTTTTAACACTGTCCGTGTTGTAAGTATTGAGTGTGTTTACAAATGAAAGCTTCAGTTAATATTGATATCCAATTATAAGACATAAAATTAAAAAAAAAAAATCTGTGGCAATCTTTATGAGCTGAAAATTTCCACATTTTGCAGTGTTACAACCTAGAAATGAAAACTTCATTGGGATTATATAACATGAATCAAAATAGCCCATAATACTGAAGCTGGGAGAAAATTCAATAGTTTTAAACTTATTTATGAATTTAAAAAATACATGTTGGAGTTGCGTAAGTATTCACCCCATTGTTGTGAAACCCCGAAATTAGCGACCAGTTGCCATTGGAAATCTCATAATTAGTTGAATGGAGTCAAACTGTGTGCATTTAAAGTGTCACATGATCTCAGTATAAATACACGTGTATCCTGAACTAACAGCATCATGACAACCAAGGAGCTATTAAAACAAAAAAGTATGAAAATATAAATCAGGGTTTGGTTATAATAAAATATCCCAAACTTTTCATATCCGGTGGAGCATCATTAAAATCATTATTAAAAAAAAAGAAAGAATACGACACTGCAAATCTGTGAATCAGACTAGAGGAGGCTGTCCAACAAAAACCAATAATCGAGCATCCAAGAGCGCCGGAGTAACTGTCCACATGATGCCACAACCCCCATGCTTCACTGTGGGGATGGTATTGTTGGGTTGCTGATCTGTGTTGCGTTTTTGCCAAAAGTTGTGTTTTCTGCCAAGGCTGAAAAGTTCAAAATGGTCTCATCAGACCAGAGAACCTTTTTCCACATGTTTGCCGAGTCTCCAGCTAGACATTTAGCAAACGTCAAAGGGGATTTTATACTCTTTGAAAAATGGCATTTTTGTGGAGTTTCTGGGTGATGGTTGTACTGTGTACAGCTTGTCTCATCTGAGCTGTAGACCTGTCCAGCTCCTTCAGAGTTACCTTGGTCTCATGGTTCCTTCAATGATTAATGTCCTCCTTGTAACAAAAGGACAAGGGGAAGTACTTATGCAAGGCACTGTAAATATTCTTTTCTTGGCACTATTTAGGGATATTTTTTTTCCCATTATATAAATTCATTCAGGAAGTATATAGTAGAATATTAAGAGCACTCCTGTCTTTTATATATTTTTTTCAGGCTTAAAGGCAAATATTTGTATTGTAGTCTAAACGCTATCCATTTAAGCACCAGTGTAAGCCAACTATGAATATGGAGAACCTCCTCTGAAAAAGAGGACACACAGCTCAGTGACCTTAATGCGTTTTGCAGTGCAGTGACTCCAAGTCTGCAGAATCATAAATACAGTGAGGCCCAACCCAAAAGAAACACTGAAGTGAGTGAAAGCACGGGGAACAGGATCGAGTGTGGTGTCCTTTCAGCACCAGGGACAGAGACATTAATACAAACATGGATAAAGCTTCAAAGCTGATGTCTGCTGTCAGTATGAGTCCCACATTTATTCCTCAAGTCACTTTCTTTCCTCTGCCTCTGCTTTGCTTTACACAGCTAAGGTGTGTTTCACTTTAGAAAATCTATATCCAAAGAACTCTAATCCTGAGGGATTACACTGGATTTAAATTTGCTCCATCCCATCAGAATTACACCTAAATAAATCACACAAGATATTCAGACAGGCTCCAGCTATGGAGGTTTAACACAGAGGTTTAAAATAGATGAGATTTTGTTTAGAAAGGAGCTTCTTCTTTTTATTATTATTATTATTATTATTATTATTATTATTATTTTATTTTATTTTTTTTAAAGATTAAGACAGATTTAAGAAAACTTCAAAAAAGGAGTGGAATAATGATAGAGTATTCAAAGTCATATTTACACTTTACATCTTTTCAGCAGCTAATTAATCCATTTACAACATAGCGCTGTTGAATTCTCAATTCTGACCAGTCAGAATGCGTTAATTAATTAGCTATAAAAGCAAATCAGACAGTAGATCAGTTGCAGAGCAAATCACAGGTTTATATTAATGTGCCCTTTTGAATATGTTACTGAAGCTGGAAGTTTTCCGACATGGGAAACTCTTTGTCACAGCCCAGGACAATACCCCTCCCTGACAACAAAAATGAAAACCTCTGCACATGGATCCTCATGCCTCTACTGGGTCTGGGACATTTCAGTCTTCAGGACAGAGGACTTTGCATTTTGTGGTCCCTCAGTAATAATATAAAAGCTGTTTTTTTTTGTTGTTGTTTTTTTTTTGGCCTTATTAACTTAAAGTGAGACAGAGAAAAAAAAAGAGAGGCTGGTGAGGGAACAACGGTTTATAGCTGCTATAACCTACATGATAACAGGAACTAACTTGTTTTGTAGGCAAAACGTTAAACAGATAAGACAGTATTATTTGTTCTTTAATAAATGAAAATGGCTGTGGGAGAAAGGGAATAAAACACTTTCAGATAGGCTGTTATTGGAAAATAATCAACTTTGGGATGATGATGATGATCATGATTAAATTATTTGGTTGGGAAACTACTACAGAGTATAGATGTAGAATTATTTTGCCAGGAGAAAAAAATTAAAATGTAAATATTGGTGCTTTTAGCTTTCAGAAGGCTTTTTTTTTTGGTCTGTTATTATTATTATTATTATTATTATTATTAATTTGATAATAGGCTACACTGATTTAAACATATTGTAGCATGTTTTGTGTGCTTCACCTAGAAATATCGCCTATTTATCATAGAGCAATGTAAACAGCATAGCCATTTTCTCCTATAACACCCCAGCCCTAATCCCAGACAAGCTAAACTAATAAAATGAGAGCAAAGCTAAGCTTCTGTTATGAATAGGATTTCATAGGTAGAAAACCTACAAATGTTTGTAATGAGTCTGAAATGTATAGAGCATTGAGGAATGGCTGTAGGCCCCTCCAGAGAGCCATCCACACATCCACATATCAACTCCTGCTCCACAACGTGACATTTATAAATATGCATCAGAGCCCACACACCACCTCTCAGCACTCAAAATGGTCTCCATGAGCTCTCTCTCTCTCTCTCTCTCTCTCTCTCTCTCTCTCTCTCTCCTTCCCTCTCTTTCCCGCTGTCCGCCCACACCAGTCCATCAAGCAGCTCTCTTACTTTACCGGAAGTAGCTCAAACAAATAGTCCTATTTTCATTGCTGAGAACTTTTTCATTTCAGCAAGTATGTACTGTGTGTGTGTGTGTGTGTGTGTGTGTGTGTGTGTGTTGGAGAGAAAGAACAAGCGAAACAGCTGCATTTGGTCCATGTTTATAATGCTGGGGCTTGTATGGACAACGGCTGATGACATAATGGGGTGAAATTACCCTTGAAATAATGTTCCTGAGCAAGCCTGTAACAGCACTGCGACCAAGAAGAAAGTAATCTGCGAACACTGAAATGTCCATTTACAAGGTGTGTTGCCTGTGTTTTAATTAAATTAAATTTTAATTAAATTAAATTTTAATTAAATTAATTTTAATTAAATAGCACTCCACACAACTAATTAGTGGAACTTATGTAAATTAATGTCTAGACAGATCAGTTTGAGATTCACATGTTAATAAAAGGTTTCTTAAGAAATAAAACATTATTATTATTATTATTATTATTATTATTATTAGTAGTAGTAGTAGTAGTAGTAGTAGTATTGCACATAATAATGTAAATAAATTTATATAGATAAAATGCAAACAAACATTTAAATAAAATATTTTAAAAAATTAAAAGGTAAATTCAGATAAAAACATATGTAATATAAATAATACAAAAATTAAAAACTTATTATTACAAATATTTACATGCTTTTTAATTCACTTCTCCTTTAGTAAATAATTGCTCCAATCTTGGCCACACTAGCCCCATTTCTACCACAGGAACTTTCGCCAGGAACTAAGGACTTTTGGAGGTACTCGGTGTGTTTCCACCGCAGGGACCACGGTCTAAATTAAGTTCCGGGTAAAATATTTCCCCCGTCGGAAAGTCCCTACTTGGGAGATGGTAATTTTTCAAAGTTCAGGAACTTTGGCGGGTGGGACTTGGGTGCTGAACAGGCTGATTGGTTGAGTGCACGCAGCATTTTATTTCAACCGCCGTCTGTTGCGGTGCGTACGGTAACAGTTGTTTATTGCAATTCGTATCAACACAATGGAGTTTCTAAAAAAAAAATACGACCGATGGACCGACCACTACAAGGTTAGGCCTTATTAAGTATTTATGCCGAGGACGAAATACAGCGGGAACTGGGAATGGTGACCTGCAATGAAAAAGTATACTTAATACGTCGGGTTAGCGAGCTGGGCGTTGTTCACACAGAAAAACAGTGCAGGGAGAAACTCAAGAAATTAAAACAGGACTACAAGAAAATTAAGGATCACAATAACAGGAGCGGTTCTGACTGGCGGACCCACAAGTGGTTTGACCATCAGACTAATTTGCCTAATCTTCACGGTACTTTAGACCATGATGGAAACTCAGACAGCAAAGGTCTGGAGGAACCAAATGGTCCCTTATAAAAAGTTCCTGGGACTAATTGTTTCAGGTAATTTAGGTGGAAACGCGGTTCATGTCACATCTGCCCTGTACTCTGAGAATCCTGAGCATGTAGCCACGCCCACTTCGATGTTCAAGCTTCTCTGCCTTATAATACCTGTACATCTTGTCTATTTACATAATTTACTTTAGTTTTACACACCTCAGTCAGTACGCTTCAATGCTAAGTCTTGTTTCTGCATTTTGCCAGTCAGTCTTATCCGTGTATTGACCTTGTTCTGGCTTTTACTGTTTTGCTCTCTCTCTCAGTTTGGTAACCCTGTAATTATGGCCATTTATTATCTATAATTTTCAGATGATCCCTTTTGTCTGTCACTTTTGCGTTATTTTTTTAATAAACCTTGATGGTTGGCTGAAACCGGCATTCATCTCTGTTCATCAATGCCAGGATAGACAGGCATGAGAAATATTTCTGCAGTCATTGTTGTTGTTGTTATTATTGTTATTGCCCTTTTTTTATTTTATTTTATGAAACACATAGTGGTGTGCATAGTTTCATGACACAATTTAAAAATACTACTAATAATAAATTAAAACTACAATGCCTATAATCAAAATGCATACGAAACAAGTCATCATGAAACGAATGTGTACAAAATAAATAAAATAAACATTCGTTATTCCTGATAAAATGTTTCATGAATACAGCCCCAGAATTGCAAGTGCATTGAGTGGTGTTTTTCCACTGGCATCCTATTATATTATGATTTAAATATTACAAGTAAGTCTGAATCAGCAGTTATTTTTATTTGCAAGCTCAAATGTTAATGAATTTGATTGCTCCTCGTTAAGACGTCTAATGACTTATAACAATCAACACGTTTTTTTTGTTTTTTTTTGTGTAGACTTGTTTAAAGCATTTTAAGTTAGAAAAGAATCAAACTCTTGAGATCAGGAGCCATATTCACACAAAAAAATGCGATAGTCTCGTTCTAATTGTAAAAAAAAAAAAAGACTAATATATATATATATATATATATATATATATATATATATATATATATATATATATATATATATATATATATATATGAAATATAAAAATGGTCAAAAAAAGAACGAAAAGAAAACATTTTTGAAAGGCCTAATTTTGACTCAGACTGAAGGTAAGAGTTAATGCTGAAAGAAAGAGATGGTGGTTAACATGATATTTCCCCCTCCCAGATAGCCACGAATACAAATGAGCGGAGACATGGGAAAATGCCAGCAGTGTTGGAATGTAATTTATAATTCTTTGGAAGTGCTCGGAGCGTCTTGAGGCACTTCCAGCTAATTAAAGTGCACCAGGAACAGCAGGTTCTGTTCTGTGCTGCTGGATTGGGACGTTCACAGATCTTCTTTTAATTCCCAAAAGCATGTGGAGCCAAAATTCACCTCCAGCCCTGAGTGTCAGACTTAATCTATTCGGGAGACTTACGACTAAATTCTGACAAATAAAACATGCATTACTAATTTGAATATTATTACTATGATTAAACATTTTTTTTTGTTCATGTGCATGAGCAATAGAGGTGCTTTAACATTAAGGACGATACGTGCAAAAGAGAAATACATTTCAGTTCAGGAGTTCAGGATAGTTTTCAGAACTATACGTACAGTAGAAAATGACAAATCTAAATTGTAAATAAAATCAGAAAGGGAATATTGAGCTTGTGAAATGTTTGTAAAGAGGTGAGGGAAATGTCATTTTAACAAGCGCTCGAGAGATGCCTATACAACAAACAGTGAGGAAAAGACATACTTAAATGTACACACACACATACAGTACAAATTTGCTCTGTGCTGTGTATTAAGTGTCCAGTGAGCTCCTAGACTAACTGTCCTCTAGAAGTTCCAGCACCCACACACAGGCTGGGCAGATATTTTCTGAGCAAATAAAGCTCCATCTGCAGCAAAGCTCTGGCATGTGTGTCTTCTCTGCTAAGGGTTTGCGTCCCAATCTGGCCACCATGTTGGATGAAATAAATAACAAATGATGCTTAGTCATTAAATCTAAAATAATCCTCTCTCCTGTGTTCACTGGGCCATATTTAGAGTTGCGACTTAAGTCCAAAAGTTACGTCAGTATTTACAGGGGAAAGTTACTCGTATTCAGAGTCGGCTTATACGCACACGCTTATAATTTTCTTATGATTTTCAGGACGACTCAATGATTAAAATATATTATGAAAGAGATTTGTCTTGCATGCAAGACAGGGTTTTTCAGTTTTCACCAACTTCAATACCACCACTTTAAAACACAAGCACTTGCCTTAAACATGGAAAATAAATAAGGGATAGTATATGTCGACTAAAGAAGATCCTGTTTTATTCTTAGCTGTCCAATGTAAAACAGTGTAAAAAATAAAAGTACAAGACAACTTCGAGTGAAAAATAAAGCAAAACAAGTATGATATATGAAGGAGACGATAACAAGCAGTGAAAAACTTCTAATAGAAGACTTGTACTGTATATTGCCAATATACTGTATTGCTACATTAATCGAGTTGTACTTGTAATTATGACATTACTGCAAATTTGGTTTAATTAAACAATATGGCTTCTATGCTCATTATTTATCAGCTTATAAAATAGCACTTGATCCAGCACGTCCATTGCATCAGATATATTTTTTAAATGTGCATGACAGATCTATTTTATCACACTTTTAATTTGCTATTTTGATTAGTAGAATCTCCATCGTGGTTTTTATCCAATGTTCTCACCAGTGAAGAACATGTGATGATGGTTTGAAGAATAATCTAACCAAGCACTCATCTGCTAAACTTCTGATGTCTTATAAACTTATGTCGTATTGTTCATAATTATATGTATAAAATGTTCAGTCCTCAAGATAACCAGTGTCTCGGATTAAGATGCTGTATCCTCCTTCATGCAAAAAAAACAACAACAAATAAACAAACAAAAACAACAACAAAAAGTTATTTTGTGTACTTTAAATATGCCATTAATTACTAGTCATATTTGTGTATTTAACATTGCTTTTGAATTGATGTTCATCATTTTTCTTAGAGTATTTACAGCACAAAACATACATTTAATGTGACATATTTTGTTTACGTGAGACGGTGGTCAGACCGTGGCGCTGAACTTAATACTGCTCCTTGTTTGAGCCAATATTGCACAAGAAAAATAGATTTACGAGTCAGAATGAGACACATCTCTGCTTTAGGGCGTTTTCACACCTAGTTCGTTTGAACCCTCCAAACGCTCTCGGAGCGGTTCATCGTGTGTATGTGAACACACCGTGATCTCAAACCCCACTAAAAGGACCCAGAAGCGAACCGTACTCAGACCACATTTGGAGATGATCTGAGTATGGTTCGTTTGTGGGTCCGTTTGTGGTTCGATTTCTTTGTGATATGTGAACACAATGAGTTCCCGTATCAATGAGTATCCCATGTGTATCTGGAGGCCTGCCTTGTTCCAGCCATGTTCCATCACTGGTGAAAACAACACACAGCTTTTCAGCATGTCAGGTCACGGGGTCGTGTGGTCTCAGGAGGAGATCTGTGCACTTTTTGAAATTGGGAAAGAGGATTGCATTAAACGCCAACTGTCCTCAACACATAAGAACATAAAAGTGTTTCTTTTGTTTTCTCAAAAAATGAAGGAAAGACACGATAACAGTGCTACAATTCCGTGTAAAAGTAAAAAAAAAAACAAAAAAAAAACACTACAACAGAAGTACATGAGCACCCTTGACAAAATGCGTCGAAGTGGCGAGTCCGCTTAAATGAAGGATTCCTCTCCCTTCTATGACGACTTGGATGAAATTTTGGGTGCGAGCTGGGGTCTGAGTTCTTGGTGTAAAGTTGTGGTGTGAACAAGAAAGGGTCCGAGATCATTTCATTGCTGTAGAGGACCAAAAAAAGAACTGGGTTCTCTTTTGAGACCACTATATTGTGAAGACCAAATGGACTGAGGTCTCTTTCTGCTGGTTCTCCTTTCTGGTTCACTTTGAGTGAACTGGGTTTGGTTCTTTTAAAATGAACTATATGTGAAAACACCCTTAGGCAAACTTCACCATGCACATGAATCTCCTGAACAACTTCTGAAGAGTGTTTAATTCTGTAGTATTACATCCTCACTGCACACAATTAACTCAACTCTGCATACAGCCCTTTGTGATCATGTGTTTCTGCACATGGAAAGTATCTATAGTATGTGTATAGGGCGTGTATTGTATTTCTGTATAAAATGTAGGAAATCCAGACAGGCCAATCGTAGGCCTTGCATTCTTAGCAATGTCTTGTAAGGACATGAGAAAAATGGGTGATTTTTCAGATGTGCAGCTCCTTTTCCCTCTTCTCTTTTGCCAGCCCATGCTAACTTAACTTTCCACTTGAGCAAAATTAACTCGATAATCACTCGACGATGCCACAGAGCACCGATGAATACAGACACATATGCAAGAGAGGAAGGGAGAACATCAATTTCTGTCTCTCAAATGAGCAAAAACAAGCTCAGTGTTTTTTTGGCAGTGAAATCAGTGCACCATTCTGTGTGCTGAATGTATGTTTGCATGCCATCTGTGCCACTGCAGAAAAGAGAAAGCTGAAGATGGACTGCTGCATCAGCTCCCTCGTTCACAACTGTCAGCTCTCTCAGCCGTCCATTTTTCCATTCGTCATGCCTTCTGCGTACCTCATTCTATCACTCCCCTCTCTCTCTCTCTCTCTCTCTCTCACACACACTCTCATTCTGTCCTCTCTCTTCCTGTCTGTCCTGAACTGCATTCACCCCCCTTCATTCATCTTCTTTTCAATTCCCCGTCATGCTCTGTTGCATTCATCAAAATAATTCGGGAGGTCATTCTCGCGTTTCCGTTCTAGTCTCTGTTTTAATATGCGTTACCAGGGCAGGTGAAAAACTCAATGGAATACAAGTTCAAAGAAAAAAATAAAAATAAAATAGGTTGCTGTAATTATAAGAATGCAGTTACAGTGATTTGCATTGTCATGTTCAAATATTTGAAAAGGAATACTTTTAGATTTGAAACTTAATCTTTACCTAACACAAACGGTGGAATTACCATAGAAAAGAATTCCTTAATAGTAATTATAATTTCCTTTGAATGAATATTTGCCAGCTGAAATTAGTGAGTAACAGCTCATTCACAGGGACTTGTCTAGTGGGTGTTCCACAACACTAAATGTAACTATAGACAGTTAAAAACGGATGTCGTTCATAAATAAATGTAAATTTGTAATCACTGGAAAGTTGCTGTGGTACAAGACATTGGATCACTGAAAAATAATCAACTTCAAGGTAACAGTAACTCTGCTTTGCATTAACCTGCATCACACCATCTCGTTGCTGATTATTTTCCCCTAACAGCACATCCTGAAGTCTTTTTCTTCCTTACTAAAGCATTGCTCCAGTATTTGAAAGTGTATACAGCTTTTCCTCATTTCTGACGCATGTTTATGCCTTTATCTTAGATATAAATGATGACCTTGTGTTTTATATATTGCTGTTTCAAACGTTTATTGACTGAAAATGAACTGCCCGTAGACCTCCAATATTGTTGAGCTTTCTGTTCTAGATAGAGACAATCTTAAAAAGAAAAACCCACAGATGAGTGTACTTTTAAGGGAAAAAGTACTGTAGAATAAAGTAGACATGATTAAGGACAAGAATATCCTTCTGTTCATAATGCAGAAAACATTAAAAATAGAAATGAGATGCAATTACCAGCATGGAAATCGTTCTCCTCATTACTAAGCAACGGATTGGACCAAGCCCAAGACCATGTTTTCTGATTCGCTAGCAATACGGTTTATTTTAAAATACCCAAAATATCTTATACCCATCTCACTTATTAGCAACATGAGCAATATTAATGGAAGCAGACTTCTGCACTCTTGTTGCCAGCTGTTATGGAAGGAACTGTACACCATGACAAGTAGAAAATATCAACAGCCTATTATATAATAAATACATCCCAACACCTGTAACATTTGCTAAAGCAAATACAACATTTAAACATTTTTACATTACTAAACAGATCTGCAAATTGCTGTTTAATGTGAGTGCTTAAAGGTTCCATCCATCCATCTTCTATACCGCTTTATCCTTTTCAGGGTCAATGGAAACCTGGAGCCTATCCCAGGGAGCATGGGGCACAAGGTGGTGTACACCCTGGACAGGGTGCCAATCCATCGCAGGGCACACTCACGCACACATTCACATGCTTAAAGGTTATTTAGCAGAATTAATATTATGCTTAATGGAAGGCAGTTTTGTAACAACAGCACTCTCAGATTCCTCTTTATAGTGAAATCATAAAAAAAAAAGCTTTAGTGTGTAAAATAATCATAATATTGTCAGGCAGCTCTGAACACACAAGAGTCAAATCTATATTTTATTTTCTAAAAGTTCTACTTTAATGGCTGGAGTAATAATTATTCAGTATTGCTCAGATTCATTATATTGTATAGTCTGTGTTTCATGCTCTATTGGTATAGCTGTACAGCATTCTTCAATACCCATGGTCACATGACTAGTAGCCCAGCTTTATAGTTTGTTTATTTTTTGAATTCTCAACTCTGATTGTCCAGGTGTTGATTCATTTTCTATAACAGCTGCTCTGACACTACTACTGGCTTCAAGACAAATCTCTAAGTTTGTATGAATGTGCTTGTTCTTATATGTTAGTGTTTCTATAGTAACAACTCCTAATCTAAGCCTAATAATTACCATATTTAAAAATCGCATGTTGATATGATAAAGCGATGTTCATTTGACATTTTCGGAAGACGTCTCCAGTGCCAATGGATTGTAAATCTTAAGTATACAGAACTTAAGTTTTCTAACACAGGAAAGTCTTCAGGAGAGAGGACGGTGAACTTTGAAGTTTCTTGGTAACATGACATGCCTAATATTTTTTAAATCTTATTACCTTTAGGAGAAAGGAAAATGGAAGGTAGGTGAAGAAATGAATGTTTATATCTGTTATGATGTAAGTAATAACAGGAACTAACTTGTTTTATGCATTAAATGTGACAGATAAAAAGCATGACTTGTCATTCTTTAATTACTTTTTAAAAAATGTAATTGTTGGCAAACTGCTGTGGTTTAAGTGGAATAAAACACTTCAGGGTGTTACACTTTGGAGCATTAACTGTTACTCCTTACTTATTTGGCCAATGCAGTTATGGACTAAGGGTCTTCCTCAAAATAACTGCATTTTGGAATAAAGCTGAGGATTAGAATGAAGCTCCTTATTTCCATCCATCCATCCATCCATCCATCCATCCTCTACCGCTTACTCCTTCTTCAGGGTCGCGGGGGAACCTGGAGCCTATCCCAGGGAGCATCGGGCACAAGGCGGGGTACACCCTGGACAGGGTGCCAGTCCATCGCAGGGCACAATCACATACACACTCACACACCCATTCATACACTACGGACACTTTAGACACGCCAATCAGCCTACCATGCATGTCTTTGGACTGGGGGAGGAAACCGGAGTACCCGGAGGAAACCCCCACAGCACGGGGAGAACATGCAAACTCCGCACACACATGGCCCCGGCGGGATGAAGCTCCTTATTTTATTTCCTAATTAAAACATAACATAAGCACAAAAAAAGAAGCTAGATTATGGCACTGGCACGTGTGGGTGTGTCATGGTATTTTCTTGACCACTGGTGCAGGTGGTCAAAAATTGGGTGGGGTTAGAATGAATACGATAACAAAGATGTGTTATTAGGCATGCTGTTGTGATATCCAATCAAATCATTCCTGTTGTTCCTAGAAATCTCAGCGACATTTTCATAATTCTATACAGTTATACAATGTTTAAGTGATACAAATACCTAGCTGGATGAAATAATTATTTGTTTTGTGTGTTTTTATAGGTGTTCGCTGATGTGTGTGTGAAAGTGTAGGACATACATTTTGTGAGACTGGCTAGATAGTTCATTAATTATATGAGACTGAAGGAGTCTTGTGCAGAGAAAGAAATGTTGGATCAGAGGATGCTCAAAAATAGTACTGCCCAAGCAGATTTTGAATATTAATCACTTGATGCACCACTTGTCCATGAAAATATGGGCAAAAACTAGAAAAGATTGACTTACGCCCAACCATATTAGCAACAAATAATAACAAAGAGAATAAAGAAAAGCTGTATCAACAGATATATTGTATGTTGGCAGTGAAAGCTCAGGACTGTTCTCAGTCTCATAAGCCTATATATCATAATCCCGCATGATCACTGACTTTGAAGAAAGGCCTTTGATTTTGTTCTGCGAGAGAAAAGTTTCTTTCCTCACGAAAAACCTAAGCAGCTACACAAATTTAAAGAAAGTCAAATCACTTGAGTGTTCACACAAGTGAGAAGTGCTATAAGCTCTCCTCATGCTTCCATTGTAGGAACACTTACTCACACAGGCACTGAAAGTGTGGGCTTGTATGTTGCTTTCAGCGTGGGAAGAGCTTTTCGAATGCCAGTCAGTTAAAGAGTACCAAAGGATTGACACGAGATAAAAGCCTTACCAGTGGAGCCTCTGTGGGAAGAGCGCTTTCCAGTATGGGCTGCTGAAAATAAACCATGAAAGAACTCCGATTGGAGAAAAGCTTGACTGCTGCTTGCACGGTGGGAAGAGCATCAGTCAATTGAGCATCCTCAAATGCCATCTGGAAGTTCATAGGCCACGGAAATCGTGATAGAATTTGGATGGGTTGGAGGATTTTTTTAAATGATTTAAAAGGAAACCGTAGAGGGAGCATATTGTGGATAGTGTGGACAGTAGCTATCCATATATTCACTATTATCAGGACTGACTGGTATAAATGGGCTAGTACAACAATTACATAAAAATAAGGTTTCTTAATCAGCAGCATTTTTGTTGTTAATAAATCGCACCACCATTGGTCATGAAGTAGAGACTGGGGCTGATTTTGTTCTAGACCAAACTGTAGATTCATGCAGGCTAAAACGTGTCACAAATTCTACCTCTCAACACAACGAGTGCTGCTCTTAAGATCTGTTTTGAGTTCACGTCATTCTTTTGTATTGGTTCCAGTCCTGTCTCCACTGCTGTCCTGTCATTGGTTTGTTAACTGATTGAGATCACCTGTTCTTTGTTTAGCTCTAGATTAGTTTGTCTATACTGTTGTGTCTTTGAGTAGTTGTGAAGTCTTAGCATGCATTCTTACAGTGTTAAGTCCAAACCTTGTTTCTTCACTACTCTTTTCTTTGTACTTCATAGTTTTGACCCAGTTATCCCAGTTTTTTTTGCTGTCTGCCGGTGTTTTGACCCCTGCCATGGACACAGATTATGATGACTGAATTTGTCCTAATAAACAACATGCTGAGTTTCAGCACTTGCATTCTCCCTAGATTTTTTTTTTTCGTAATTTTTTTTTTTTTAAAGTGTAGTAAATGTGGACTAGACATTTATATACATTAAAATGCTTATGTGTTTAAACAAGTTATGTGTTTGTACAAGTGATATTGATTTATTAAACAATTAAATATGGTCTTGACATATGTTTTAAGATGCTGTGCTCTGGACTGACATAAAGAGCCATGAAAATGAACTATGGAAGCAGAAAAGTTTCAGAAACCCCTGATGTCGCCTTTAAAAGCGATGATAAATAAAGGAAATTCTTTAGTAATCATTCTATAGTAAGGGACATGAAACAGCTGTAGGACATGTCTGATATAATGATTAACTATAAAATATAATGGGCTTCAGACTAGCATTCAATATTCATGGTGGTACTTTAGTGGTTTCAATTAATTCCTCTAGAATGTGTGAATTTCTCTAAAGTGCATGAATCATCTGAAATACCTCCAGGAGAAACTTGGGAGTCATTTACTGAGATAAATGAGAGCAGGAAGAATATGGATTATTTCAATAATATTAAAAAAAAAAAAAAAAAATAGTGCCAGCATCTCAACCCTCCAATGATACTTACTTTTGAGTCTAGTTTCTCTCAATGAATAAAAATGTATTTGAATGGTTTGTTACACACTTCACTATCTTCTGTGATTGTGAGAGCTGTTTATTCATGTCACAATCATGCAATCATTCAGTCAATCAGTGATATATATATATATATATATATATATATATATATATATATATATATATATATATATATATATATATAACATGCTATGCAGTATGAGGTACAGAATGAGATGGCTTCGATTCCCACCTCCACCTTGTGTGAGTGGAGTTTGTGTGTTCTCCTTGTGCTTTGGGGTTTTTCTTCTTTTAGGTACTCCAGTTTCCTCCCCAGTCCAAAGACATGCGCTGTAGGTTGATTGGCATCTCTAAATTGCCCTGCGATGCCCTGCCTTGTCCCACGAGTCCCCTGGGGTAGTCTCCAGGCTCCCTGCGACCCTGTGTAGAATGCATGGTACATAAAATGGATGGATGGATGCTATATAGTATATTGATATTAGTGAATGGCAATGGCTTCCAACTGGCCATGGACTCAGAGTGACTCTCCATGATTGAAGATTTAAGGTGATGGTTGGAAAGTGTAGGAAAATAAATAATCATCTGGGTAAAGTAAGCATCATGATTAGATTAATCTGATTAATTAAACATATGGGAAACAAGGATCATAGGTTACACCCATCTAATAACAGGTGAAGGTTTTTAGCAAAAAAAAAAATGTAAATTTTTTTCATATTCATTAAAAATAAAAAAACTCACATTTTCTGCCTATATCTATAATTTCTTAAATGGAAAGAGAGATTTTTCATGAGGGTTTAATGGAGAATGTAGCTTTTAAAGAATGAATAATTCTTTAATAAATAAAAAAAAATTGCGATCTCTGACAAATATTTGAATAAAAAGAAATAAAAGCACTTGAGGACATGTACTTGGAAAATAAGCTCATGGTAATAGTAACTACAGCATGTATCCATAAACCAGGTGCTGTAGTTTTGGCGTTCCTCAGCAAGTTCTATATAAAGAAAGGACAGTTTAAACAGAAAATCTCCTCAGAGGCTGTCAAGTAAAATTCATTTTACCCATTCAGACACAGTCAGTGTCATCCAAAGTGCTGCCCTTGAGACTAAGTAAATTCAAACAAAACAAAATAAAATGCAAATTAGTATGAAATGGAGTAGAGACAAACCATTAACGACAGGGCGAGACATGATGAAACAGGGGAAATAGGAACTTGCATATAATAACAGAATACACTTCATTTCATTAGCATATGTACTGTGTATTATATGCTAAATAAGGCAACTCACAGGATGCTAAAAAAAAACAAGGTCAACAATTCACACACACTGTGCTACTAGCACTTCTGTGAGTCACTTTCATAAGTCATACGCAAGACATATCACTCTGACAGGGAACAGCAGCCGAATGCTGAACTGAACACTATCACTCTGCACAAACATTCACCTTCACACCAGGTTGTAAACTCTCCCTCACACTTTCCGCTCACCTTGTCCTGATCTACTTCCCAAAACTCGACTGTGCTGCAAGGTGCACAGCGTTTACTGCCCTAGTTTCTCCCTTTTCTTCCACCCACAATGTAAAAAGATGGAGCCGAAGAAATACAAAACTAAATAAAGCAAGAAGTCACAGTATTTAATGTTAAAAGAAGAAGAAGAAGAAGAAGAAATGATACTGTAGCTCAGCAGTTAAGGCTCTGTATGAAGGACTGAAAAGGACTGCCAGAGAGCCATTTCTGTGCCTCCCTCAATGTCTTGCATACTAATCATTATAATTAACATGTGATCTTCACTGGCATCCATGATTTATTTTGGAATGAAATTCTGAGTTGATTTATTTTAGTCGAGACTTTTTTTGTTGGTCTGTTTTCTCTTTGCTTAACAGTTTCCAATATTATCCACAATGCCATCTGACTACCTGCTGAGAGTGGTGCCCGCTTCATCTCTACCTAAAGAGAGCGACGCAGGGGTGCTTTCGTCCTTTAGTGTGTCCAGCTCTCTGACCTTCTCATCTGTAAGGCCTCTTTCACGCCAGAACATTTTTTTTCAGCGGTCCGTTTTTCGACGCGTTAAACACGGGCGACGCGCTGAATGAAAGTGCAAATCCACTCCCTGACAGTAGATGACGCTTATTGAAAAGCAGAAATACCCCGGTACACAAGGTGGCGCTGCACAACTTTCCGTTTCTGACAGTCGCTTATCACTGAGAAGCAGAAGAGAGACAGTGTTTACGTGTTTGCAAAAAGCTGTTCACGCACTTTTCGCGAACTGGCTAACAGAAAATGGACTTTTCTAACAGAATCCACTTTCGAATCCTATTTGATCGCTAATTCCTTGCCACAACAACTCCCTCTTATCAATATTTTTGTAGTTGCTGTGGCGTTTATCATAAAGTCATAAAGACACCAGCAGCTCCATGTTCATCTTGCTTCTTGTTTGCATCTTCTTCTTCTTCTTCTTCTTCTTCTTCTTCAGGTATCGACATGTGTTCGGCAAGACGGATTTCTGCTCGAGTGCCACCGAGTCGTGGTTTTTATGTCAATTGAGCGGCTCCGGGCATGTGAAAAAAAGCTCGAATCTCATTGGACGGCCAGTTTTTAATGCGGCGCGTAAAAAAAACCCCGAACAAACCCAGAGATTACGTGTGGGTGTGAACACTCCCGTTGACAGCCAGTGATTTAGACAAAGGGCGGTGAAAAAACGTCCCGGTGTGAATATGCCTGAACACTCTCCTTCCAAAACTTCAATTTTCATGATAATACTGCCATCAAAACCATCACGCTCATCATCTTGTATATCCTTAATTAGCCAAGCAGAGCCTTTGCTGTAACTCAGAATTGCTGTAAACACAACTGAGTTATATAGCTGCATTGCATTCTGGGACTTTGAGTGTAGTGTTTGCTGTCTCTACTACATCTGCTTTGGATTTCTCATTAATATGACATAAAATGTTGCTGGAAAATGGTGAATGAGAAAAGACTTGTTTTTCTTTTTTAGAAGCTAACAGTGAAACCTGTCAAATTTATGTCTGAGATTGTTTCATTTTTTTCTACTATTAAACAGTCTGTACGGGATTTTGCTGGATATTTCGTGTTTGTTGTGGCCAAAAATGCGTGATTTTGCTGCGGCGTTTTTCAAAATTTGCTATGCAACTTGGAGTTTTTTGTGCTTTTTTGTAGAAAACAACTTGAACTGGCAAATTGCGATTGCATGAAATTGTTTTGCACAGTCTTTCGCAGTGACGTTTGTTGGTAGATGAGACCTTTTAGCTGTACTCGTGTTCGAAGCACATGAATCTGAGAAGGCTTTGACTGAATGAGCGTTGTGATGGCGTCACATGGTGCATCGTGACGATGCCACATGACAAGTCTTGGTCCAAATCTACGGAAAATCTGCGATAATTTTGAAAAATGGTAAGCTCCTATGACTATTTCAGAGTTTGCTTGATTTTGCGTTCATTTCTGCGATCGCGAAATCACGAAATCCTGGAGGGACTCATTAAATGCCATTGTAACTGAGCTGGCAATGTCCTTCTGTGACATCAGTGCACCACATGAAATAATGTTTCACCAAAATGCAGATTCGGAAAAATTCTAATCAGAATCATTAATCACGTCACAGATATTTCAATACAAACTGTTTAAAGTGTTTTAAGGTGGACTTTTCCTTCAAGCATCTTAAGAGGCGCTGGAAAAAATTGCCTTCTCATTTTCTGTTGCAAAATAACTGACCATATTGTAGTTAGAGTTTGTGTGCATTGAGGTGGTGCTTTGGGGGGGAACAAAAGAACCAGGAATTCTCTCTGGACCTGCCTGAGCATCAGGAAGAGACAAATTAAACTTCACACCAATTTCTAATCCACCCCCCACAGACACACTGATCTATTTGCTAAAGCTCAACTGCACTACAAGCAGCAATACTTCCAATCCCCAGAGGAGACTTTGCTCTTCACCTTCAAAGTGCCCACCCTGCAAATGTCATGCATTTGTTCGTTTATTTGTTTTACAATAAAAAAAGATATATTAACACTAATTGCACATTGATCTGATTATTCATAAGGACTTGTTCCCCTCTGGATAACTCATTACACATGCACTTGTTTTCAATTTATTCTACCACAATCCATTTGTTTGTACTGAGAATGAAAACCAGACTGACAAAAAAAAAAACAAAAAAAACCAAAAAACACAAGACTGATGCATGGCTTATAGTAAATTATATATTAGAAAGTTTTCAGCATTGTTGGAGAGGTACGATATTGACTGGACATGCGTGCCATAAAAAGCAGATGATCAGCTGCAGGTTGTCTTTGCCACGAGACTTGAAGTCCCACATCAATTATGCAAAAATTCCTCAACTGCAAGAAGAGCTGTGTCGTAGATTTACCTTCACTTTCAAGTAGTGTAACAGATTAATGCTTGGTTAGTGGGTGTTTTGGGATTTTAACCAGACTAACGTGTAATAACGGTGAAAGTGTCCATCACTGAGCTGATTTGTGTAATATTTAAACCACTCCCTTGCAATTGCAAACCTTTCCATTCATATAGCCAGGAATGAAAACAAAACACTAGCAAAGCTACAATAGCTAGGTGGCCAAATAAAGAGAACTGAACCAGGGAAAGCTTTTAAGATTCTATTAGATATAGTTCTGGAAATAAATAGTTTGCAGGAAGAAAGTTTAAAAAGGGAATAAAAACATTTCCACTTTTGCTGCTTTCATGAAATATATGTGTGTGTGTTTTTTTGTTTTGTTTTTTAAATTGGATGTATCAAAGTTTTATAGGCAGAAAAACACTGTCTGTTTTGGTTGAATGCAATAATTTGTCAGTTATTTGAGGCAAAGGTGGATGCAAGTGCAAGCCATTTTTTTAAGAATTGCAAAATAAACAAAAGGAACATAAAATGAGCACATAGTAACAACAGGTAACACTCAGTAAACACTGGCCGAACCACACAGGGGTAAAACCAGAACTTAAATAGTGGTGCTTGTTAGGTGCAATAGAGAACAGGTGCACATGATTAGTGGTGCATGTGACAAAGTCATGTGATGTGCTGGTGCTGATGGGTATTGTAGTTCTGTACCGATTCCAGCACTAAGGCCAGCATATATATATATTTTTTTCAATTGTTTGCAATGGGAGCCCTGCATACTTAAAAAATCCAGAAGCGTAACAAGATGCTGAGTTTCTATTCCACACTGAGGGCTTTGTGCTTGCCATTTTTTTCTGGTCGGCAATAGTTGAAAAATGTTCAACTTTGAGTAAAACGCTGCGCTCGTCACTGTCACTTTTTACCCAGTTGTCCAATCACAGTGGAGGAGGGACAAATACCACACCGACCACAATATCTCATGAACCCACATAGAGCGGTGGGACCGTCCTTTCTTTCTACATGCTTCAGCCGTCCCTTCATCCAAAGCAAGGGCTAAAGCAAGTACTTTACCTTGTGTCGACATTTTTAAATTCAGTAATTGCTGATAAAAATGACAAAATTGCAGTTTGAAAAGATGTGGTTGGCTGACTTCACGTGTCTCGGAGCTACACGTGTTAGCATTCACCCTCCTTGGTTCTTAGCTGTCGTGTCGTGGGAATTGGCAAATTACTAAATTGACAGAACATTGGGGTAACAATTAAAAAAAAAAATTGTAATAAGTTGTGAAATCTGTACTGCGTGAGTAAACAGTATCTTTTTAAATACGCACAACAATCTGTGCTACACATCACAATATGTGAAAATGCTGGAATGACAAGATCAGCAGTTTAACCCACCCCTCTCAAAGCCTTACATACTGTACTATGCATATGTGAATTTTCTCAGAAATGAGAGGAGAACATTTGGTGCCAAACCTAACACTAATAATGACTGTTTAGTAGTAGTAGTAGTTCAACAGTCTACTGGATGTGTCAAAGATATTTCACCACTCATCAGGGAAAAGATGATATGACAGACCTCTAAGCAGCTTTTTGGCACACATCAGCAACTTACAATTGTGTTATAGCACCTTCACCCTGCAGTGTTACACCAGCTCACACCTTGATGTAATAAAATCACTATCTGATGACAGAATGGAATGAAATGGATGGCCTTATTGTCAGTCATGAAATGTTTTTCTTTACATATTTCAGCATGTAGGGAAGTTGGGGTCAGGGTGTAATACAGCCATCATACGGCGCACACTGCTCTAGATAGTTGTGCTTGGACCCCTTACTCATGGTTCTTAGAAACTTCCCAACCTTCCTCCACATTACATCACACCTAGTTTAGAACCTTGGTCAAGAATTTTGATAGTGCTAGCATGGAAACCTTCTGATCAAGCAACCCAGAGACTTATCTGTTGACCTGGATGGCTGAAAACCTTTGAGGACAGTAATGAGAAAAGTTAATATTTGGGAAACAGTCCATGCTATAAAAATTTATCATTGTAAGTCTTCATTATCTAAAGTGCTTAACTCATGCAGTTTAACTCTGGGATCATGACCCTTTAAGATCTTTAGTTCTGAGATGCATTATTTCAAACTCCAGCACTAAACACACTTGATGTCTTTTGGTGGAATGCCATTTAATTTCCTCTTATTAACAATGTGTGGACGGGGTTGAAACTTTAAATTATACAATCCTTAGCTGGCATCTTCGGCCAAACCAATTTATCATAACCACAAGCACTTCGATTTTCTCATTATGGTTTCCTGTATGCATCAAAAGCACATTGAGAATTATCAGCAAAGTTCTTAAAGTAGTTGATAATGAACTTCTTCCACAATATTAGCATTGCTGTTGCTCATTTTCTGCTCCTGTGAAAAGCCCCACATGGATCCCCCAAAAGATTTGGACTTGCCCAATGCTGATCACAGGACTCTTATTCAAAATCTGCTCAGGCTGAACATCCTGGACACACTTAGTGCTGTTTGTCTTTAATGATTTATGATTCCACTCTCTGGTGTCACCTAGATTACTTTTTTCAACCATTCAGCCAGGAAGATGTCACATGTGCTGTTAGACTAGCATTCAAGAGTCAAGATATTTTTGTCACTCACCTCAGTCGCCACAAAAACCATTCAAATCCATTAAGCTGTGAAGTGAGTGTTATATGAGAGTAAATTTGTGCAGCGTGTGGAACTGCAGTGTGGTGTTCGTCCTCAACACTCCCCATTAGTCATAAAGCAGAGAGAAAGAACGAGAGCGAACAAGACAAAAGGCTAAATATATGCAGTCCTAGACAGAAACAAAGAGATGAAGAGAAACAGAGAAGGATAATGAAGGAGAGAGAAGGGTCAGTTTGAAGCTATAGTGTTGCACAAAGAGATAGATAGATAGATAGATAGATACATAGATAGATAGATAGGCGAACAGGTGAATGGACAAGCAGACAGATAGACATACAGATACTTAGAGATTAATGGAAGGATAGATGGATGCCAAAGTAGATAGATAGATAGATAGATAGATAGATGGATGGATGGTTGGATGGACAGATGGACAGGCTGACTGACAGACAGATCTGTGGACAATAGACAGTCGACAGATGGGCATATACATAGATAGAAGTGATAGCTCAGTGGTCAGCACATTGGACTTCTGGTCGGCTGTGAGTTCAAATCCCAACACCGCCAAGCTGCCACTGCTGGGCCCTTGAGCAAGGCCCTCAACCCTTAACTGCTCATTTGTATACTTTTTTTTATTATTATTTTTTTTAATTTTTTTTTTTATTTTTATAGATATTTGTCACTCTGGGTAAATGTAGATAGATAGATAGATAGATAGATAGATAGATAGATAGATAGATAGACTGATTGATGGGTGGACAGATGAATGGACGGACAGACAGATACTTAGATAGATAGATAGATAGATAGATAGATGAATGGACAGACAGACAGACAGACAGACAGACAGACAGATAGATAGATAGATAGATAGATAGATAGATAGATAGATAGATGAACAGACAGACAGACAAGTAGATAGATAGATAGATAGATAGAAGGAAAAAAGATAGACAGGTTTGATGGATGGATGGACAGACTGACTGACAGACAGATGGATGGACAATAGACAGTCATAGAGGGGAAGATAGATAGATAGATAGATAGATAGATAGATAGACTGATTGATGGGTGGACAGATGAACGGACAGACAGACAGATACTTAGATAGATAGATAGATAGATAGATAGATAGATAGATAGATAGATCATAGCTCGATAGATAGATAGATTAATTGGTGAATAGATGGATGGACAAACAGACAGATAGACAGGCAGATACTTAGAGAGATTAATGGAAGGATAGAAGGATTACAAAGTAGACAGACAGACAGACAGAGAGATAGATAGATAGATAGATAGATAGATAGATAGATAGATAGATAGATAGATAGATGAACGGACAGACAGACAGACAGACAGACAGATAGATAGATAGATAGATAGATAGATAGATAGATAGATAGATAGATAGATGAACGGACAGACAGATAGATAGATAGATAGATACATAGATAGATAGATGAACGGACAGACAGACAGACAGATAGATAGATAGATAGATAGATAGATAGATAGATAGATAGATAGATAGGGCTTTTCTGTTATGTGAGACTCCACGTCACTCTAAAACCCTGTGGTGCGTAAAAACGGCCCGCGCGCATATCAGACGCGTAGCATCTCTCTCTCTCTCTCTCTCTCTCTGTCTCTCTCTCTCTCTCTCTCTGTCTCTCTCTCCCCGCGCAGTGGAGAGTTTCTCATCCTCTCTCCGTTCGCCGCCATGAGCAGACCGAAGGCGCTGAGCGGGGACCGCGGTATCGCGCGCGTTAAGTGAACCTGTGAGCTGCGGACATTCCCGCGTGAGTAAATGGGCTTGGAGGTTGACCGGGCGGAATGTAAAGGATCCCGTGAAGGATGGGAGGAAAAAGCTCCTCTTCTGCTGCTGCGTTCCTGCCGCCGCCACCGCTGCCGCCGCTGCTGCTGCTGCTGCTCGCCTGCATGTTCGCGTCTCCGGTCCGCGCCGGTAAGTCTGGCGTGTTTTAACCGGCTACCACGTCTGCTGCAGTGCATGCGTTTGGCTCCGAAACTAATGCGTGGCTGTTGCATTAAATGCAACCGGACATGTTGAGGATGCGGGCAGAGTAAATGCTGCACTACAACCTGTTCATCACATCCGTGCATAAAGGACAGTAACGGTGTTTAATCCTAAACATGAGACGGGGGAAATGCCATTTGAACCTCAGTCCTGCAGCCTGTGTGTGTTTGCATTGATTCATCTTTCCATCTAGTGATTGACTAAGGCTAGAGTCACTAGGTGGCAAATGCAAAGGAAGGAAGTTTGCAGGGAGCAAGTCTTAAATCAGGATGAAATCGAGCTTAGTTTTATTCAGCTGATCTGACTGATTAAATGTACCCTGTAAAGAGCTGTGTAGCCTCAAGCACACTGCTGCATGCACAACCATTACGCTCTAAAACTGTGTCTTAAGAACACAACGTTCCTCAGATCAGTAGACAATCACCTGTGAGTTATTCACATTAGCAAAATGAATGTGCAGTTGTGTTGACTGCTCTCGATTCCTGTGTGAAAGATGCCCTGATGGTGAGGATGGATGATAACATGACATCCTTCCTATAATCTGTGAGCAACAACAACAATACAAAACCCCGTACCCTTTACAACCTACAAGAGAACCAGCATCATTACTGTTTACTATATTATCATGCACTTAAAAAACAACAACAACAACAACAACAACAAAAAAATAGCTAATGATTTAATCTTATACTGTGTTACTTATTCCAACCTTACAGCTCATTAGTATTAGTACAAATTGCAAGAGGCATGTATATTTCTGTGGAACAGTCACCAGTAGAATCCAGATTATATGATTAAAATGCCAACCAACATATGTAATAAATGTACAAATGCATAAATCTTTGGAATTTCCATGTCAGTTGATGGAGATGTATTTATGTGGAAAAGAAATACACACGTTTTTAAACCTAGATTAACTGGGGAAGGGGAGGGGGGTGAACGAGAAGTGCACTGAGAAAGACATTTAAAAAAAAAAATAAATAAAAAATGCCAAAAAACAGAATATGTTTTCAAAGTAACCTTTTGAACCTCTTGGGTCGTGACAGCAAACACAAACAGTCTGCATTTCTCTTTCATGTGAAGTGGAGAGACTCCATCAGCCCACATCATCGCTTTCATCAGGTGATGCAGCAGAGAACGGAGCTGATGTACATGTACAGGAAGGGAACAAAAGAAGGCCCGTTCTCTCGTACATTCACTCCATCACTTTCACGCCTTCACTTTATCCACCGTGGGGAGGGAAAAAAAAAAACAAACAAACAAAAAAAACCATCCAGTTTACAGGCAACCTGCATAACAAAGAGCCACAACAAACGCAGCGGGTGACGCCAACAGGCAGCAAATGTACTTGAAGGCTGATTAACTCCGGAGGTGTTAGACTTTAGCTGCTCACCCATTGAGATGTTATGTGATGATGAAAAACAGAGGCATGAAGCGCTCAGGTTGTTGCTTTGAAACACCAAATGACACTAAGAGGACACTGTGGATTTTAAGCGATATTGATATGGCTATGAGATCATTTGTATGGTTTCATTCCTTCCAATCACAGAAGAATTTATGTATGTATGTCAAACAGGAAATTAGTGGAAATGTTTGGAGAACTGAAGCAGAATCGCTATTTAACGTGTTGTTAAAATGTATAGACATACTTCTGTCTCTGGATTTATTGTGACGTGGAGACGATTCAAGACAGTTTGAAATTTCAAGAACAAATGTACAATATATACAACAATAAAGCTTCTTTCCACATATTTAAAAATCGGTCTTTTTATACTATTTTGGGGTGTGCTTATTTTGGAGAGGGTCATTGATTTTATGAAAAGTAATCTAGGTTAGTTATACTTTATTTGATTTATTTATTGTCATTTAGGATGCATTGCTCTTTTGTTGTTGTTGTTGTTTTTTTTTTTTTTGTAATCAATATCTAGTTGTACAGTAAGCCATACCATAACCAAGAACACAAATTACACAGACATCATCACCACCCAGGTTTTCTTCGGTAACTACAGTGAAACTAATTGGAAATGTGTGTAGGGTGAGGTATTTCATGTAGACCTGGTGACAGGGCCTTGGATTTTACGGGGTTAAACTCCAGAATGTCTTTGCTGACGGAGTCATCGTGTCAGTCTTGAAGAGAAAGTGACGCATTTGGCTGAGATTTTAAGTTCGGAGATCAGAGACTTAATCCGCTCAGCCTCAACACTCGCAGTCAGTCTGAAGTGCAGCCGACACTCAGAATATATACAGCACGATACGAGGGGGGAAAAATGGCATTGGAAATGCACTGAAAGGCATTTAGAAATCCACGGTAAGCACTTTTTCTTCTACTTTGTTTTCACAGAAGCATGACAATATGAGTGAAATTGCTCAGTTGTCATTCTAGTCTCCTTCAGTAATAATGTTTCAGACACTTCACAGTGGTGAGGCAGACAGGTGGTAAAATATTTAATAGCACATTGCGGGACCATGTGATTTCTTCTGTTTTTATGTATATCTCATACTAAATAGTTTTAGATGTTCAAACGAAATACAACATAAAACAAAGGCAGCCTGAGTAAACACATGATACAGTCTTTTTTTTTTATTGAAGCAAAAAAAGTTATCCAACACCTGTCACCAATGTGAAAAACTAAGTGTCCACATAAACTTAAAATCTGGTTGTGCCACCTTGAGCAGCAATAACTGCAACCAAACACTTCCGATAACTGGAGATCAGTCTTTCACGAGTAAGTCTTTCACTTACTTCTAGGACTAGGATTTACTCCTATGCTTTGGATCATTGTCTTGCTGCATAATCCAGTTGCGCTTGAGTTTCAACTTACAGACTGAAGACCGGACATTCTCCTTTAGGATTTTCTGGTAGAGAGTATAGTTCATGTTTCCCTCAATTACTGCAAGTTGCCCAGGTCCTGAAGCAGCCCCACACCATCACACTTCCACCACCATGCTTGACCGTAGGTATGATGTTCTTTTTGTGAAATTCTGTGTTTGGTCTAGACCAGACGTAACGGGACACCTGTCTTCCAAACAGTGCTCTTGGAGGAATTTTGGAAGGTCAGACACTTCTGGGAAGGTTTACTACTGTGCCGAGTTTTTCCATTTGGAGATAATGGCTCTCACTGTGGTTCTTTGGAGTCCCAGAGCCTTTGAAATAGTTTTGTAGCCCTTCCCAGACTGACATATTTCAATCACCTTTCTTTCAACTTTGGCATAGTGTATTAGTATAAGACCTTTTAGCCAATTTCATGCTGTTGAAAAAGTTCTATTTAAGTGTTGATTTGATTGAGCAGGGTTTGCAGTAATCAGGCCTGGTTGCATCTACTCCAGCTGAACCTCGTTTTGAATGTAGTTTCATAGATTTGGGGAATTAGTAACTTTGACGGCAAATACATTTTCACACACGCCCAGTTGGTATTGAATAACTTTTTTGCTTCAATAAATAACATTATCCTTTTCAAACTGTATGTTGTGTTCACTCAGATTGCCTTTGTTGTATCTTAGAGTTTGTTTTAATTTCTGAAACAATTTAGTATGAGATATACACAAAAACAGAAGAACTCAGGATGGGGCAAATACTTTTTCACAGCACTGTAGGTATTATTTCATGTAATAACACAGTACTGTTACTGCATGCTCGATTCCGTTTGGTCAGAAGTTTGTTGATTAATACAAATCTGATATACAAATCACAGGTTTATATCAAAGGGCTCGTTCTAATACATTATTGTTTCTATAGTAACAGCTTACACAGGGACTTTTTGGATGCTTGACGTAAACAGGTTAAAAACGTGTCATTATTAAAAATAATTATGTAGCATTTTTGGAAGGAGTCTCCAGTGTCAGTGCTTTGTTACAGCCAGAGGTAAAGCTCAAACGTTTACTTTTGTTTTGTTTTGTGAAAGTTCTGAAACACTAAATATAACTATAAATGGATATAAAGTATACCAAACTTTAATAAATATTGCTGCAGTATAAGTGGAATAAAATGATTGGAAACATGCTGTTAGGAAAATAATCAACTTTGAAGTAGTAACAGTAACTCTACTTCAAATCGGGGTGCATCACACCACCTCGTCAACAATTACTTTCCTATAATGGCACAGCTCATTGGTATTTTATTCCTTACCTAGATAATGGAGTTTAAATTTGGAACGGGGTTTCAACTAGATATAGAGGCCCTGATTTACTAAGATGCCATGATGAGCTAATTTGCATGTGCAGTCTTATAAATTGCTTGTTAGTGGATGTTTTGCATGAGATTTACAATTGCGTGACTGATTTCATATGCAAAATAGGAGAGAAGGAAACAATATTTAAATGAGGTTCTTGCACGATAGAGTTCGGCTCTTAGAGATTCCCCCAGAAACCTGTCACATGTATGTAATTAGCTGTCAAGTACAACTGCTGATTAAACGTGTAAAAAACTGTCCGCAAAAGAGAGAGTAGACATGAGTTGTGCCTGTGGCAACGGAGGTGTAAACATGTCAAATATTTAATCGAACTTCACTGTGTTCCTGGTAGTAATTATTTCAAGATGTTTTCTCATTATATTCAGATACTAAGAAAATGTTTTTGGAAATAGTAAATAAATAATGGTTTTATTTTGTCTTATAATGGCAAAACGGCTTTGTGCAGATTTAATATCTGCCCGTTGGTGGTATTGATTTGCTCATCCAAGTGACATTTAGGCTGCAGTACATCACACTGCATGTGTTAAATTAATATTGTTGCATAGACACCATGCATTTGCTCTTATAGGAAGAAATGTGCAAATATTCATTGGATATTTATTAAGGCCAACACGCCAAATGGACTAGCTGTTGCATATTTGAAAGACGCATTCCTCTGTAGATCCTGATAGGACATCTGTTTCTACATTTTGGTTGGTGTTATGAAGTAAATCATTGCTTCAGTGTACATACTGTGTAAATAAAGGTATCAAACTAGGGTTACTGGGAGTCACTGCGGTGGGAGAATCAAGGGAACCTTTAAAATGATTTAAGGTACATAATTACACATTTGGGGGTTGGGGGTTTGATTTCAGCCTCCTCCCTGTGTGTGTGGAGTTTGCATGTTCTCCCCCGTGCTTCAGGGGTTTCCTCTGGGTACTCCGGTTTCCTCTCCAAGTCCAAAGACATGCGTTGCAAGCTGATTGGCACCTCTAAATTGAATGTGTGTGCAATTATGCCCTGCGATGGGTTGGCACCCCATCCATGGTGTCCCCCGCCTTGTCCCTGTGTTGGATAAGCGGTGCAGAAAATGAACGAATGAATGAAAGCCGATTAAAGGTACACCATAAAAGCCACTCTAAAAGCCAATTAAAGGTACACCATATACATTTTTTTATTGAGAAAAGATACATACTAAAGGTACAAATCATACACCCTTGATGGTACCGCCCCAGCAACATGGAAAGAACCTTGTTTTTCCTTAAAAATACCTAAATGTCTTTCTGAGTCTGAATCAGGAACCAGGTTATTCTCAGCATGTCACATGCTCAGCAAAATCTCGTACAGTCGCTGAAATTGTCAAAGTTGGATATTTGCCTATTCTGAGCGCTCGCTCCACAATAGCTGAGATATATCAGGGCAGATACAGACACTTTGAAAAGGTCCATAATTACATTTCACTCTCAGAGACTCCATTTTGGGCACATTCGCTGTGTAAAAGTAATTGGTGTTCGAATATTCTCAAGAAACTTGGGACAATGTCCGTCTCTGTGAAGATAATTCACTTTCACTGCACAACTTTTATGGATCTGACCTTTGTTATTACTCTGTAATATGTAATGGCTGATCTTTTGTGAAACATAACTGGCAGCAATTATTACCAGATTTCATGCACATATTTTTTCGCCCTTTAAATTCTACACTATATATAGATTTGATGTGTAGAGCAGATGATATTAGTGAATGAGTGAATTAGTTTTTATCAGTATGATCCATGTAATACTTGACTGATGCACCCACTTATAACATCTAAATTTACATGTTTCACATTTACACGAGTGCAGCATTGTGTAAGCAAATCACAGTGAGGTTGAGTTTACCAGCTGTGATTGGGCTGCAGATAACTACTGCTACAGCTGCATATCCAGGGTTGCCAACTCTCACACTGCCTAAATAAGTCTCACGCCAAATTAAATATCAAGCCAACGTTAAAAAAAATATACAACATAGTCACAAATCTGCTCATATGATAGTTTTCTGTCAGTATCAATGAAGTGTGGGGTTTAACGAAGCACTGCAACTTCTTGATTGGACCAGTCTGAAGTGGATGGGTCCTGTACCAATCACATTCCTCCCACGCCGGAGAGTTGCCAAGTCCACTTATAATACGTGACTTTTTTTTCTGAAGTCGCTTGAAATAAAAATCACGGGTTGCGGGGGTTTTTTTTTGGCTTCTTTCAAAAAAATATGTTGCTTGTTAGGAAAAGTGACTTCATTTTTTTATAATTTTTTATTTTTTATTTATGGTCGCTATTTTCCCCAATGCACTGATACTGTCTACTCAAAGCCTCACAATAATATCGATGCTGTAGCGTATTTTGCTCTCCCACAATTATTACAGGTTATAACAAACAACAAACAAAAAAGCCTAACATACTCATATACAAATAGTAGTTATGGTTCTAATGTAATTTCCTTTTCCATCTCTCCAATCATATTCTGCTTTTTTTAGTTCCTTTCATCTTGTGAATGTAAAACTAAAATCATTAAAAGATTAATAACGTAATTTTGTGCTCCAGAGAAAATATGGGTTTTGTAGACAAAGTGGTTTACATATCATATGGTTTTAAATGTAAGGTTTTGTTAAATTTTGTTGTCATGTCCATTTTAAAGTCAACCCTAAATGAGGTAGAGGTAACAGATTTATATTTAAAAGGTACTGTCCAGATTATAAATGGTAAGGTTTAAGCCATCTTGATTTGCATGGAGGATTGGATCCAATAATAATGAAGATTCTTATAAAATTATTATTAAAATGTTTATCAACAATGGAAAGACAATTTAATAAAAGTTGAGGACTTTGTAAGGTTGAATCATTAATATCTACAGCTGAAGATTTGGTTAAAATTGGTATGCCACTGGGGATACACTTAAAATATATATATATATATATATATATATATATATATATATATATATATATATATAAAAAATTCTTTTTCATGTACAAATGTATAATTCTTGTGTACAAATGTATAATTCATTCTTGTACAATAGGCTCATTTACAATTATCATTGTTCCAGATAAAACATCTACTGGGAGAGAAATTGTGCATGTACAGACCTGACCAGTACAGTAATGTTGTTTGTGATAGCCATGCTAAGCCGTACTTGACAGTCAATACCATGGATTTTCATAATGTTGGGGGCGGGACACTTCAGATTCTAGAGAGCATTTAATTGCACAGAAAATCTGATTAGAATGATGCCATCAAAATCGTTGGTCCGTATTGGTGGTAGAGAGAGACTGTAAATTTTAAATGCATGTATCTTCTAAGTACACACTTGTTTATAGGTAAACTTAAGGCAAACATATTCATACTAAAAGCCTGCAAAGACAAGGGCATGGTGACGTAGAAATAGAAACAATCAAACAGAAAAAAGTGATGTATGACATTACACACATTTTACCCAGTAATTCTCATTTCCACACAGCAAAAAAGGTCATTTGATTCATAAATCTCACTCTAGCCAGGAAGCCAAAGTTGGCAACCCTGTAATCAGACAGGTCCGGTCCATCTTTCTTCACCCTCTTGTGGCTGATTTTTCAGAAGCATCCTGAAAAGCAGTCTGCAATCAGATTTTTGACACACGAACAATGCGACATTGTGCAGTTATGAATGTCTATGCTGACACGCTGCGTCTGTGAGCTTCATAAAACTTTGACGTGCTACGTTTATGCTATTCAAGAGCCTTGCAAAATAGCCATAACAGCTCGACATGTTGTATGTTTTGTAGGTTTTGGACTGCAACAGTAAATACTTCCTTTAGGCTGCCCAGGCCAGAGATAGATGTTGGGCGCATACATATTTACGAGACCTGGCATTGGCCAAGGGCTCAGGAGGAAGTCGATCCATGCCAGGAAGCTGAGCTTTCAGTCCTGGCAGAATAAATCACTGCAGCAGGCTCAGGTGGTGAAGTGGTGACCTGGCCATGTATCATCACCCAATCACACACACCACCACTGAGAAACTGGCAAAAGGAAACAGAAGGAGATGAAACTGTGTGAAACTGTGGATGAAAGGTCTTGGCGTGGTTTAGAACTGACCATGTGTGTGGCTTCTAGTGTGAAAATGGACAATGCGTACCCTGTAAAAATTCCAGGAGGTCACTATATGAGTGCATAATTAATGCCAGAAATTAAATTAGTGTGAATATTTATAATATTTACAGCATTTTAATGTTTGTGCTGGATACTCGTGATGGTGCTTCTGCTCTTATATAGTTGCATGGTAAATATTTAGAGCATAGATTTGTTTTTTGGCATTGGTGCAGTCATCTAAATCCTGAGGACATTGTACACTTGTGGTGCTGCGAAATAACGAGCACCTGCGTGACCTAAAAACCCACACCATACACCCATTAATCAGATTACTCAGTCCATATCCATATACATAGATATATATATACTAATTGTAGTTATTTTCTATGTAACAATACCCAGAGAAGAAAAATCTGGTCTCTCATGTACAGGACAGCTTGAAGAGAAAGCATTATGAGAGATTGGCAACCAGAATAACTCAAAGTAAATCAAGAGAGAACTTATTAGAACCCAGTAATGTGAAACTAACTGTGCTTCTAAGCAACCAAGAAAAACAAAGAACATGATGGATTAAAGCTATTTATACCACAGCAGTTCTGAGTTCTTGATTCTGATTGGTCAGAAGGTGATTGATTTTCTTTAACAGCACAGCTCTGACAGGTTTATATTAACACACCAGTTATATTTCACAGAAAGGTCTTCAGGAGTTATTGTATTATTTTTTTCAGCTTTATGGTTTCTCAGTAACGTGACAAGCTCCATTTTTTAAATCAAGATCAGGAGGGAGTTCAAATGAGAGACTGGTAAGTCCCGTTTTGCGAAGACTGCAGAATAGTAAATGTAACTACAGTATAAATGGATTTTTTTTTTTTTAAAAAGTACGTTGTATTTTGTGGTATAAAAAGGGGGTTTGCATCCACATTCGTCCACATCACACCACCATGTCACTGATTATTTGACTGCAACATCATGCGCCCAAGGGTTATTATTCCGTACATATTGTGTATGTTAAGGAAATTAAATGTTGTAGGGTTTATCAGTGCCTCTCCACTGCTCACTCACTAAAATAATTGCTACGTACAAGTCACTTTAATTTAAAAAGGAAAAACACGATGTCTTTATTTATCCTGATATATCGCATTATAATTGACTATTTTAATGCACATTATTCAGGAAACTACTAGGAAATATTCAGTATCCAACATTTAGAAACCAATAGGAAATGTATGGAGATGTAAGACTGAGGATTGTCCGAATATCTAAATGCAGTCATCAAATTATTCCCAAAATACAAATTTATTTATTTATTTGTTTGTTTGTTTGTTTGTTTGCCGCTATCAGATTATTTTGTATATGTATCCACACTACAAAATGATAATATGGCTTTCAGGTAGTTTAAGGACTAGTATTTACAACCTTCTGGTCGCTAATTCTAACCATGAAGCTGCCATTGTTCCCTATCATCATAAGGATACATGACTCAAATGTACAAAAACCACATTGAGCAGAGGAACATGCAAGAGATAGACAAGAGATGTTAATTTCTTCATTATCCATCTGTGTATTTGACTTCCTACCAACAAAGACTCAGTAATACCATTTTAAGAATAGGAGAAGATTAAAAGTATGGGGTACAATTATTGGTAGACTAGCAGTCAATCAATACATTCAAAACACATTAGTCTTGGGTTACAGTTTGTTTAAGTACAATGTGTTCAGGGTGAATACAGATCACCCGTGAACATCCAGTGAGGCAATGAAATGTGTTAAACTAATTGAATGCACTTGGACATTATTCTAGTCTTAACAAAGCACTGCATGGGAAATGTCATCGCACAACTTTATTACTGTATCATAAACTTTGATTGCCAAGCAGTAATCTCTTTTGTAGAAATGGCTATGTTTCACATACGGGGCAGCCTTTATTTCTAGTAAATCAACCAATCATATAGTCGTAAGGAACTAGGATTAATTGCTTTGCACAGTTTTAGGTTTCACAGTGAAACTGTACTGTGCATCATTGTTGTAATCTTAAAAACTCTTTGATGAACACATTTAGATCTCTGTATCTCCCGTTGTCCTGAAGAGCTGGTACAAGATACAAAGCAGGCAACAGCCCACAATTAAAGGTCAAGAGTTACAGCCATAAAGACTGGGATTCATTGTCATCTGCACAGCTTCTGTCCTCAGGCTGTAAGTCTCACAAATAAGGACCCTTTCAATAACCCACCTCTGAGACGTGTTATTAAATAGCATTTTATTGTACACACAACTAAGACGTATGCTGTTAATATACTCAACACCTTCAATACTACATACTTGTATGTTTATTTTTCGAGCTTTTCCACACTATATAACACTGGCTTTTACACACACACACCGATCAGCCATAAAATTAAAACCTAATATTGTGTAGGTCACCCTTGTGCCACCAATACAGCTCTGACACGTAAAGGCATGGACTCCACAAGACCTCTGAAGGTGTGCTGTGGTGTTTAGCAGACATTAGCAGCGGATCCTTTAAGTCCTGTAAGTTGCGACGTGGGGCCTCCATGGATCAGCAGACTGGTTTGCCAGCACATCCCACAGATGATGGATTGAGATCTGGAGAACTTTAATTTTTTGTCATGCTCCTCGAATCATCCCTGAACAGTTTTTGCAGTGTGGCAGGCCACTACAATTAGGGAATACCATTGCCATGAAGGGGTGTACTTGGTCTGAAACAGTGTTTATTTAGGTGGTACGTGTCAAAGAAACATCAACATGGATACCAGGAGCCAAGGTTTCCCAGAAGAAGATTGCCCAGAGCATCACGCTTCCTCCGCCGGCTTGACCATAGTGCGTCCTGGTGCCATCTCTTCCCCAGGTAAGTGATGTACACGCACCTGGCCAGCCACATGATGTAAAAGAAAATGTAATTCATCAGACCAGGCCACCTTCTTCCATGACTCCATGGTCCAGTTCTGATGCTCACGTGTCCATTGTGGTTAGCCTTCACTCCACATGTGCACCGATGAGCCTTGGGTGCCCAGGACCCTGTCGCCAGTTCATTGGTTGTCCTTCCTTGGACCACTTTTGGTAGGCACTAACCATTGCACACCAGGAACACCCCACAAGACCTGCTGTTTTGGAGATGCTCTGACCCAGTCCTCTAGCCATCACAATTTGGCCCTTGTCAAAGTCACTCAAATCCTTACACTTGCCCATTTTTCCTGCTTCCAACACATCAATTTCGAGAACTGACTCTTCACTTGCTGCCTAATATATCGCACCCCTTGACAGGTGTTATTGTAATGAGATAATCAATGTTAACCTCTTCACCTGTCTGTGGATTTAATGTTATGGCTGACCGGTGTGTGTTGTATATTGTTTGTCTGGTTGTTTAGATTTGTTTATATTGTGGTTTAAATTAAACTACTAGTTTGTTTATATTTTGTGAAATAAAACCAACTAAATTTGTTAGAAAATATGCAAGCAGGTACAAACAAAACTAATAACTGCATGAGTTAAGTAAAAAAAACAATAACAACAACAACAGCAAAAAAAAAACAAACACTCAACATTAAGGTTTATGTTCCCTCCAGAAACCTGTGATGAGTTATTGACCGATGCCTGATAGTGTCTTCTCAGTGAGGCATGAGGTCCCTTTCCTGAACCTTCAAACTGGCTGTCCCTCAGAGGTGGAATGAACTTCTAACCTCAATCTGGACAAGAGAATCAGTCACCATCTTCAAAAAATGGCTAAAGTTCAGCCTCTCCTGTGAACACTTAACTAACCCATTACTTGTCTCCACTCAGAAAAATAATCACTTTCTCCCTGCTCTTACACCTCTACTCGGTGCACTTTGCTCCTCTAGCACTCAATATGTGGTAGCACTACTTGTATGGTTCTCGCTTTGCTTGTATTTCCTCATTTGTTAGTCTCTTTGGATAAAAGCGTCTGATCAATGAATAAAATGTAAATTTGAAAAGACTTGTGCAGATCTATAGTTGAGAACAGTTATGAACTCGAGTGATGTAGCTGAGGTTGAGGAACAGTCAGAGCCAGAACTCAAACACCAGTGTTTCCAGGTGCATAAATCCACCTAATAATACTGTATTACTCAATTTAGCTTTTAGCCATTATATTACTGGACTATTGAGATTTGCACCAAGAAAAATATTTGTACAATCTTGCACTTGGCAAATGAAAGATTCTGATTCTGTTACGGAAATAGCATATGCATTCTCCCCAGTATGATATCATAATGTCAGTAAAGTGTGTGTGTGTGTGTGTGTGTGTGTGTGTGTGTGTGTGTGCAGAATTTGGAGGACCAATTTTTTTTTGACCGACCTGGTTTTTTTTTTGTTGTTGTTTTTTTCTTTCAATATTGTCCGTATTTTTAATGGCTGTAAATTTGGGATGTTTTTACAAATAATGCAGTGCTGACTATTTGTCACATCACAGCAAACCAGTGACTACATTTCCCATCCTGCACTGCGGCCTACAAACATGGCCGCCATGGACCGCAATTCCCAGAACACTCACATTCATTCTAATCACGCACACCTGCATCCAATTCACAGCACTCACAACAACAGTATAAAGAGATTGTTTGAACACAATGACTTTGAGAAGTATTGAGTGTTATCACCGTACCAAGCGTTTGTATTCCGTTCCTCGTTTCGTTTCATGTTCTTTGATCTTGTTTCTTGTTTCTCGTTCTCGATTCTCGCCTTGCCTCGTTTCTGCCTGTTTGCAGATCGCCTGACCCATTGCCTGTTTTTGACCACGCTGTCGTCTCATGATTTGGATTTGTCTGCCTGCCTCTCTTTATTAAAAGCTCTTATCTGCACTTGCATCTGTCCTAACCTCCATTAAGTGGATAACGTGACACTATTATTATAGATAAATGACATACCCAGTCATAACATCGCAAAGCCTTTTCTCTGCATGATGCCTATTTTATGACAAAAAACTACCGCCAAAGAAAAGATGGCTGCATGCTTTTTGATTTGCAGAGTATTTAACACGCTAAGGCGCGTTGAGATACGAATCTAAGAGCACCCACATGAGTAAATAAAAATGGAGTGTAATGCTATTATCGATTGAGTCTGACCTTAGACCAGGTTGAGCAGTGGAGTGTTTCCACAATCTGAAGTGTACACACCATCCTATTTGGTGTTAGAAATGAGGAAAGAAAAAGTAGTGCAAAAAAAAAAACAACAAAAAACAGTCTAGGATATTTCCAGCTTTTACTTTTGAGATTTTTCTGTGTGTTGTCAGTCAAAGCAGTGGAAAAGTGCAATAGGATGCTCTCTCTCAACACTTTTCTGTCTCTGCTTTTGTGACTTTTGTCTTCAGACAGCCTATCCGCCCCACTGAATGTAACCATCAAGACCTTAGATGGCAATGCGGCTGTGGTCACATGGGAAATCTTCGAGGGAGATCCGGTCATCGGGTTTGCCATCACACAGCAGGTACCGATGTACAGTGTCAAATGTGTTCAAAAGTATCATAGGCCATTCATTTTTTTTTTGTCCCTGTGTTTATTTAAGTATATTATGTAGATACAGTATGAACATGTACAGTATATATATATATATATATATATATATATATATATATATATATATATATATACATACTGAAAATTTATGCTGAGAATTTAGCGGGCTTGTGTGCGCATGTGTGTGTGTGTGTGTGTGTGGACTGGGGAGATGTGCCAGTACGCAGTGTGCTCCAGTAAGTAATGAAGAGCAGAATCACCATCTGTTGGAGCACAAAGTCATTACAGCTTGTCACCAAAGTCCCAGACCAAACACTATCCCTGAGTTTCAATAACAAGCCAACAATGGCCTGTTCTACTTCCTTTCATCCTGGATTGCCAGGGCGGTTTCCTTATGAAGTAGTGGAGTTTTCCCTCTTTGCTCATTACTTTGCTGAGTACTAACAGCAAAGTCATCACCTTGTGACCATGACCACATGTATGCAGCCTATTAAAGGCCTTTTCTATGTCACACTCGTCCTCTTTCCCATTCTCAATTTGGTTGAGGACGTGGAATGAAATGGCTGAGTATAAAGCTGTAATCCTATTGTTATGGTTAAATTCAATTTCATTTCTTAATAATGGATTTTGTGGTGCTTGGCAGGATGTTAAATATATATATATATATATATATATATATATATATATATATATATATATATATGCTGATTAATACTTTTCCAGGACCTTATACTGGACTTGTTTTGACTGCACCAAAACTACTTGATGTGTAGATTCATGATATATAATCCCAATTAAGTACAATTCAGTTGCAGGTTGTAACACTACAAGATGTGGAAAAGTTTAAGAGGGTGAATATTTATCAGTCCTTACAGGATTTTGTGTGTGTGTGTGTGTTTGGGGGGGGGGGGGTAATGGCGAAATTGGCAAAATTGTAATTGCACAAAATTGTTTTGTGCGGCCTTTCACAGTGATGTTTGTTGGTAAGTGAGACCTTTTAGCTGTACTTATGGTCGATGCATGTGAATCGAAGACGGCTTTGGCTGAATGCACGTTGCGATGATGTCACATGACGCATCCTGGCCCAAATCTGCGGAAAGTCTCCGGTAATTTTGAAAATTTCCAAGCTCTTCCGAATATCAGGGTTTGCTTTATTTTATGTTCATTTCTGTGATAGTGAAATCCTGGAAGGACTGACTTATGCAATGCACTGCAATACTAATTACCAAGGGCTTTTGAAAACTCTGTTCCTGTTTTCCTTCATATGGCCACTTTTTGTTAAAGGTTATACACTTTTCCTAGTTGTGAAGGGTATCCCATGTCAAAAATGTTAGTAGATTATATGTTATCTATGCAGCGAGTGATCTGAAGAGTTATCCCAATGTGTAATTGATTCCACTCCACTGTATAGTGCACTATTTTGGGTCTGTGTCTGAGCATAGTGGAAAATATACAGCACATTCATGAAACTCCACAATGCACTGCAGTAGGTTATGTCCAAATATCATAACAAAGTACCTATAATTTACTGTACCGTTTGAAATTAACACATGACCTGTGCAGACCTATAGTGATTTTCAAAAGGAATATTTGAGTAAGACCACTATTTAAAACTATAATTTGGTACTGATAAACATCGTTTTGTCACAATCTTGCGACGTATTTTTTGCAGTGCCTGGACCCCTCACATTTCTCTCTGCCTGTTTTGTTTATTTTAGAAGAAGGATGTGCGCATGATGCGCTTCATCCAGGAAGTGAACACTACCACTCGGTCCTGTGCATTATGGGATTTGGAGGCTGATACAGAGTATATTGTCCATGTACAATCCATCAGCATGAGTGGCACAAGCCCTCCCAGTGACCCTGTCCTCTTCCGCACACCAAAAGAGTCTGAGAAAATGGCATCCAAAAGTCCTGGTAAGTTGAAGATAAAGTGTCTCAGTCTTATCATATAGAATGTCTTAACCCCTTCCACTTTCAGAAATTCTTTATTGGCAAAGAAAAAGTACTGGAGGAAGCACAAACCCTTCACTTGAGGTCAAAGAGGAAATATATATTACATAGACAAGATAAATATATTGGTCAGTTATTACACTGTTCCGCTGGGTGTCCAAAAACTACACATCTTCTTGAACTTAAGGACTGGCACTATTTTATGTTTAAGGTTTAAAAGTAAATATAAATGTTATATGTATAATATGGGTTTTCTTCAGAGTCTATGGTTTGCTCCCATCTCCCAAAAACATGCAGTAGATTTACAGTGCAAAATCCATATCATTCATCTAGCACCTGCATTTCTGGTGCCCCATGTGAGGAGGTATATTTCTTAAAGCAGCAGGTTTATATGTGGCAGACATACTGTATAAATTGGGATAAGTAAATGTAATATCCCAAACTTCTGCCACATCCTCCTTCTTCTACTTTCAGCTGCTCCCGTTAAGGGTCACCACAGCAGATCCCCCATCTCCATTTGGAAATCCAGTTTACAATTCGCCTATTTGATTTGGCACAGATTTTACGCTGGATGCCCTTCCTGATGCAACCCTCCCATTTTACCCAGGTTGGGACAGACATTGAGAGTGCACTAGCTTGTGCAACCCCTGTGGCCGGGTTTGGTGCTCAAACCCACCACGCTGAGATTAATGCTGTGTCCCAATTCGCCTACTATCCATTCTAAACAGTATCTGAGATTAGAATTAGTGTTACCCAAATCATCGTATATCGAAATGAGTATCCCAAAGGTGATCTACTATTTCCAGTAGATTTTCAAAAGTGTCGATCTGTGGATACTTTTTCAGATAAGATTGCCCACAACTCCTTGCACGATGTAGGAGGAGTTTTGTGACGCAGGTAACGTTTCCTCCTGATTGGCCGATACAGCGACTGTGTGAGTTCAACAATGGCTTAACCATTTTAGAGAGGTGTAAATGAAATGTGGAACAATAGTATAGATTATATAAGGAATAATGAACGAAGGAAAGCTGAAATGCAACGAGAAGTCTCTCCCATTACATGATGTGTAAGTTTGTCCCAATGCTTCCATACTCTTTTGCTACACACTCAAATGTATGCACTTTTTCTTCACAAAAAGAGTAAATACATTTAGTGCATGGTATAAGTAGGTGAATTGGGATGCAGCATCAAAGTCTCGTGCTCTACCGACTGAGCTAGCACGGCACTAAATTCCAGCGATATATATTTACACTTAAATTTGCTTACATATAAAATCTAAAAGTAAATGATTGATGCTTTTTCTTGCAGTTGACTTACATATACATATACACAGTTAGTGATGTCCTTTAAAGCTGAAGACTAAAAATAATCAAGTCAAGTACAAATACTCCAAACAGATACTTAAGTACTCCTACTCCATTACTCTCCATAGATGCACAGACATAAGATATTGACCAGATGCATTAAAAACTGAGGTTCAGGTCAGCATATGATGAAAAGCGGGCTTGAAAATGGTTTGCAACCAGATCATTAACATTGATTCATGCATAAACACAGCAGGGTGGCCATTATACGGCTAATCTAAAAATACACTCTAATTCAAAGTGAAAATGTCAGCCTTTATTGCAGGACAGACTGCCATATCTACACAACCCATAACATTTCCAGGTTTATGTTTTAAAATCCATTTAGTGACCCACGTATTCATATAAACTTGTGGCGACCATTTAATTATTCATTGGTGCTGATGTTTCAGGTAGAGGTGAAGTACGATTCACACTGTGCCGGAGAACAGTGCAAAACCATTATAGTAAGGTAGACATGCTCAAATTATGATATGTTGCCAGCACCTTTTTTTTTACCATGAAATGTCTGAGAATGTGCGACGTTTCAACGACTCTCGCATCCATTTCTGAGAATGATCCGATGTTATTTTCTTACAGCCATTTACTATGAGTCATGCAAAAGGGGTAAAGGCTTCAGGAAAACTTCTCAAGTCAAAGTGAACAGGCAAAAAAAAAAAATGATTATAGAACACTTTCTTTAGGCAGCATAATAGATGAACAAGTGACATGTTGATTGCTCCTTTCAAAATTAATTACAACATTGACTGTGTACATAAGCAGCTGTGTTTTGTTGATCGTAATGAGTTAAGTCGTTAGCATTTGCATATGTGATAGTTGATGGAAACGATTTTAAAGTTGCCGAAAACTGTTGCTTTTCTTGACTGAAGCGGAAATGTGCATAAAATTAGACAGGAACGATAGCAAACTGAGATCATTTACAGCGAGTTTACACACTTTTGATGCAATATGTCAATGGTGACATGCAGGCATTTACTAAAAACACTGTTCCATAATCAGCCATTAGCACTTGAGTTGCTCTCCAGTTAATCGAGCAAGCAGTCTTCTGCTTCACTTCATTCCAAATAGCTTGAGGGTGGCTAATGAGCGCGGACAGTTAATCTTTTTCACCATACGCCTCCTGTTTCAAGGTGAAGTGGCATCATGTTGCTTTTTTTTTTGTTCTGGGCTTATGACATGCATCCGCATTGACAAGCAGAAAAAAAAAATGCACAGCTTCAGAAGCATGGAGAAAATGATAGCTTTTCAGCTTTAGCAGAAAGAGATAAGCGAGTTCCTTCATTGCGAGCTGTTCTATCAATCCAGCTGGCCTGTCCACCAGGGCTCATCAGAGGCTAACACAAATAGGGAATTCACAAATGATCTTAATTACCACCAGCCGCTTTACAACTGCTGCCAAGAAGGATGATCTCCTGATATGAGACAGGACTTTAAAGACAGGAAGGGGAGAAGCATGTCCTGAGAGACACCTTCAATTTCCAGTGGCTGATCATAGCTCCTGATCAAAGTCTTCAGCTTCTCATTAGTCAACGCAGTATAGCTACCACTCACTTCACATCAAAACTCCCTTTTAAAACTTACTGTACAAGCCAAAATCTATTCTTAGGTAACATCCAGAACTTATTATGTGTCAGTACCAATGGTGTTTTCTTTCGCTTTGTCTTCGTAAGCATGTGTATGTGTTTGTGTATCTTGTCAGATGAGGTGACTATGAAGGAGGTTGGCCAGGCTGCCCAGCTGAGGGCCGGAGAGCTGATCATCATAGTAGTGGTCCTAATCATGTGGGCAGGTAACAGATTTACACCAAGAGTTCTAATTAACATTCATATTTATTATTATTATTAGTAGTAGTAGTAGTAGTAGTACTAGTAGTAGTAAGTAATAGTAGTCTCAGTGCTGCCACCTTTCACTACTCTTAGCAGTCTGAGACTCTTTGAGGCAAGATTTTGTATATTTATATAAGTGTCATAATACTACAGCAGGTCACACCCATGCTTTCTCACCTTCTTGCAAACAGAAGCATGCACAAACTATGAAAACTATGCTAGTCATTACTGTATTCCTAAGTCTACACAACCACACAGATAAAAAAAAATGAATATATATATATATATATATATATATATATATATATATATATATATATATACATGGTTTTAAAATGGGGTTTTCCCAGATATCTCAAGTAAGAGTGGATCAGTGCCACTTTTTTCTCCACTGTTTTCTCAAAGTGACACGGAGAAGTAATGTTCTGTATATGGCTGTAATGAAGTCACAGTTACATGAGTCAATTTAAAGAAAACAAACATGTTAGAAATGTGCCAGCTCTTCCCAAGTAGTTGCAGTTATTCTTGTTGTAGTAGTAGTAGTAGTAGTAGTAGTAGTAGTAGTAGTTATACGTTTAATAGTAGTTGTATTAGTATTAGCATTAGTGATAGTTGTTGTTGTTGTTGTTGTTACTATTATTATTATTATTATTATTATTATTATTATTATTACTTATACTACTATTACTTGTGTATTATTATTATTATTATTAGTAGTAGTAGTAGTATTGTTATTATATTATTATTAGTAGTAGTAGTAGTAGTAGTAGTAGTAGTAGTATTGTTATTATATTATTATTATTATTAGTAGTAGTAGTAGTAGTAGTAATTGTTGTTGTTGTGGTTGATGTTGCACTGGTATCAACTGCTTTTAAAAGTAAAAACAAAATTTACCCTGCATTTATTCAACTTAATGCAGAAACAACTCCTTTCCAAACTATAGTGTCTCAAATATATCAAAACAAAACCAAGCTTTTTTTTTTTAACCCGCTGTCTGAGGCATAACTGTTATTAGATAATATTTTATGTGAGGTTAGACATTATATTGGCCTGATTGTTTCAAGCCTAATCACAGTTTATACCCTGCTTTCGATTGTGACTCATAATTTCTATCCAACATCCCAAGGGCATTTTGTTTTTCAATCCAAATGTGATTTACAAAGATCAATTGGGAAGAAAACCTACCAATGTGGTAAGACTCCTGATGTGTATTCTGAGATTGATTAGATAGTCTTCTTTAAGGCTGTGCAATATATTATTTATAAATCATTATCGCAATATTGCCATTTGTATTGCTGAGCTTTCATAAGGATGCAATTAATAAATAGGCCCACTTACCCAAATGTGTCCAGGCTGAACGGTGTACAAGAGAGAGAAAAAAGTGATAGATAGAAAGAGACAGAGAGAGAGAAAGGAGTTTCTGAATTTCTTTGGTCTAATTAGACCACTGGGGTTTTCCATTCTCTGTTTAGTCCATATCAGACAGGAAAACAGAACCGGATTAGAGTTTCCCCGGCACGGAAAGGGAATAAGCCCCTGTTGTGCAGCGTGTTGGTGTGTTAGTGTTTTCCCTGCTCTACCACCTGACTCAACTATGGCTAATTAACAAGCCCTTTGTTAGGTTGAAATTTGTGTGTTAACACAGAGAAAGCATGAAATTTTGCTAAATGAATACTCAAAATTGACATTTGTGGTACAACTAAGAAAATCAAAAGCCACACATCACACTCCACACTTCTAGAGCTCATTTATAACTGGTTTGTAATGTTTGCCCAAGTGTACAGAGATCCATCTTCAGCTTTTCTATTATCTCCTTTCCCCTCTAGACATCCCCCATCCATCACTATCCCTGACTACCTCTCTCCACTTCAGCCTTTCTCTGAAGCCCAGCTTTCCAATAACACGCTCTAGCCATTTCCTCTTGAGGAAACTTCTAATCGCCATCGTGATTAGCGTGAATGAATTTTGCTAGATGAGTGTTAGCAGAACTTACCCAGAAACCAGTGTAGTCTTATGCAATTTTCTTTGCAAAACACCTCTTAATATTCTCTCTTATTGTAATCATAGTCATAAATTTAATATTTAAAAATATATGGACAACATTTGGGTTTTTTTTCTATATTGAACTTTGGTTTTATGATGCCATCTGTACATCTTAGTAGGTTTAGTTGGTTAAGCTTGGTTAACGTTGGCTAGTTAGCAGACTAGCTAGTTAGCACAATATGACCTTGAAGGAAACCGCTGCATGTAAAATACCCAAAATGATATTAGTGTGTCACATTAAAATAAGGGCAGACTAGAAGTAATGCTCTTTAAAAAAAGAAACATTGACTTTAAATGACAATGACAAATACATAAAAATAAAAAAATTGTTCAGAACAGTGCCCAAGGAGTAGGATGTGCCTCATGGTGTTATCAAACAAACAAGGATATGGAAACCCTAAGAACAACTGCTATAGACAACAATAGACATGCTGAATTGAAGTCACTGAGGCCATGACTGGATTTGGGACTGCTTTAAATTTGAACTTTCTCTTTACAGGCGTAATAGCTCTCTTCTGCCGTCAGTATGATATCATTAAAGACAACGAGCCCAACAACAACAAGGATAAAGCCAAGAACTCATCGGAGTGCAGCACCCCCGAGCACCCTACAGGGGGCCTATTGCGCAGCAAGGTCTAACCAACCACAGGCAATAACAGGCTTCAGCCTCAGGACACGTATGTCTATTTATACTCATATGGTATATTCCATACATTTATGTAGCCCAAGAGCTTTTCAAGAAATGTTTAAAGCCCCTGTCAACATATTTTTATAATTAGCTTTTTATTATTAGATATAGTGAATGTAACATTGAATGCAAAAGAAAAAAAAAATGTTGGGTTTTTTTTCAGTTGAGAGTTTTCTGAGTTTCTTTTTTTTTCTGGTGCTTTTATCCAGCCAATTTGAGTTAAGTGGGACTAAATCAATTAGAATCCATCTGTATACCATCTGTTTACTGTCTAAGTGAAACTGCATTTTATATACAGAATCATAACGTAACAGTTTATGTGTGAATTTGGCGATGTCATGCGGCAGAAGTTTATTAGAAGTCAGAGTGGCAGACATTTCCAATAGAAGTTTATTAGAAGGCAGAGTGGCAGACAGTTCCAAGAACATGAGATGGAGACAGAAAAAGGTCTGGCGATCAGCAAACAGTGTAACAAGGGATATCCAAAAATCACAAAACTAGGAACGATAGTGAGGTCAAAATACCGGTAAAGCAACAAGAATTAACAAAGACTTGATATGTCAGGAAACAGGTAACTGAACGATACTTCGTATCGTGTGTATGTTTGGAGTGAGTATACATAGGGTTGTGTGGTGATTAAGTCCAGGTGTCTCTAATCAGAAGTTTGGTGACTGTGAGCGTGACAGTGTCTGTCCCTGCGTCCCACTTGACATACTATCCAAACTAAATAGTATCCGAGAGGAGAATTCGTATGTCTCAAATCGTAGTATGTTGAAATGAGTATCCCTAAAGTACCCGGATGGTCTACTATTTCTGGTAGATTTTTGAATTGTGGATCCATGGATCACACTTCAGGTAATACTGCCTACAATATTGCCTTGCGATGGTTTGCTTCGCCAAATTCAAGGGCACATTTCAGAGAGGTGTAAATGAAATGTGGAAAAATTAATAAATCAAGGGAATTGTATTCTATAGTATAAATTATAATATTAAGGAATAATGAATGAAGATAAGCTGAAGTGCAATGAGGAGTTTATTTATGGTGACAGCGTTCTCTTCCAGGTAACAACGTTCTCTTTCGTTACACGATGTGTTAGTATGACCCAGTACTTCTGCCACACACTCAAAGGTATAGTACTTTTTCTTTACAAAGGAGTACATACTTTTAGTACATAGTATAAATATGCCAAATGGGATGCAGGGATAGACTGTGTGTGATGGGAATTGGAGTCTGTGGCAGCCATGTTTGTTGGCAGTGGTGCATTATGGGAATTATAGTCTGTTTTTCGATTCTGGCGTTTTCCTGACAGGCAAGCAGATCTACAGTACCTCCCTGTTTTTGTATTTGTTTGGTTTTTTTTTAAGAATTACTAGAATGGCTACACAACAATTCAGGTAGGCACGCTTTATTTTTTGTCTAATAAATGTGGTATTGCTTTAGTCAAATTATTTAGGCATGGGCATGGTAAAATGTCATGACATTACAAACAAAAAACATATGACCGCCCTAATCTGATTTTGATTAGCTTGCAACTCATAAATATCCCTAGTAACATATGATTGTAAGAAGCTAAATGACAGCATATTAAAGCATATTTTAAACCATTTTAAACCAGACATGATAAGTACACCTCTTCTGCATGACTGCGATGCGATTCAATTAATTTCAGTTTTAATTGTGTAGCGCTTTCAACAATGGACATTGTCATGAAGCAACTTTACCCAGAAATCTGGGTGTAGATTTAGATCTCTATCGAGCAAACCAAAGGCAACAATGGCAAGGAAAAAACTCGCTGAGATGACATGAGGACGGAACCAGACTTCCAGGTGACACCGGATAGTGGGATTATAAATTATTACAGTATACAGGTGTAGAAGAGTAAAGACAGACAAACAGTACTAAGTGTGTTGAAAGGATGTTCAGTATGAATATGGTGTGAATGAATCCTGGGATGAGCACAGGTCTTTATGATTACAGCAGCAGCTCTTAGGTACCAATTTACAGTATCCAGGTGTGATTATCTACTGAAGAAAGGGTAAGATTTGGGCATAAACTGTTAATGACAGAACACATGAGTGACTGGAAAACAGTTTTGAGTTCTTTCAGGGAAAGAATCAGTTGCTGAAGTACGTTGGCTTGGTGAATGGGAGTGTGAATCGTTGCCAGAGGGGCACACGGTGGATTAGCACGTTCGCCTCACACCTCCAGGGTTGGGGGTTCGATTCCCACCGTGACCCTGTGTGTGCGGAGTTTGCATGTTCTCCCCGTGCTGCGGGGGTTTCCTCCGGGTACTCCGGTTTCCTCCCCCAGTCCAAAGACATGCATGATAGGCTGATTGACATTTCCAAAGTGTCCGAAGTGTATGAATGGGTGCATGAATCACTGCCCACTGCGCCACTGGGCCATCATCAGTCGTCTTGACTTAGTCTTACCGCTGGATCATGGTGGTCACCGGGAAGTGAGAGTGAGGCCGATGCTGCGCAAGTCTTCCTCACTATAATCCAATTCAGGCACAAGTCGATTCCCAGTTTGTGTTATCCATAATGGAGGCAGAAATGGAAACTTTCGGTCTTCGTCGAAATCGACGGACGAACTCCGTTGCCAGAGGGATGCGGTTGGAAAGTGATGTATGAAGAATGGTAGGGGGTGCAGGTGGTTTTTATAGCTCTTTTCCTCATATACTTGCTGAACATTGAGTGAACACAGGACAGGTCACATCCAGTTATTGTATTGATCCTCAGTTGTTGTTTTTTTGTTGTTGTTGTTGCCAGGGGCTTTAACCGATCCAGATCAGTTCTGATTCAAATTCTGTCTACAATGCTCTGAGATACATTGGTTATCTCTTGGCTCCTTATTGTCAATGTGTCCCTCCCACAGAGTCGAGACATACCGGAAAGCCATCATGTGACATTATTGTGAAACAAGAGTGCCCATCTTCATTTGAAAGGACTCTTTAATATCACATCCTATAAACAGATACGGACCCCTTGGTGCTTGTCTATGAAGTGCACAAAGACAATGATACACTCGAGCACATTTGACAAGAATACTTGAGCACATCTGAAAACTGAAGTGAAGACCTGAGAATTGAAAACTGCATGACCGGGTGTTCCCTCGGGTCAGGCTCCGAACAGAGACGTTCCCTAAGCTCTGAGAAGAGCTAGAAATCCCAGGACACTCTGCCTCCAGCGCCACCTCGCACAGATAAGCAAAATGTGTCATCACCTTTGAGGGAAGATGATAATAAACCAGAATCGTGCTATGAATGAAGGGGAACAATTCTTTCCCCCCAAGCTTTCTCTTCTTATCAATGCTGAAACAGGATCATACGAGGAAGGGGATAAACTGAAGCTATTTCACATATCTCTCCGTCTTTCTCGCTGCATATTCTCTCTTATAGATTTTTTTTTTTAATCTCGTTCTATGCCATTTGGTTGCAATTTTCATCATACTTTTCCTTTTCTTTCCATTCATTTTTTCCTTGCTTGAGGTTTTCTTTTTCACCCTGAAAAGGAGTCACCGCTGTAAATGTGATAATGTATATTGGTGCAGTGCGATCTCTCTCTCCATAAGCACTCTCTCGCTCTCAGGGCATCCGAGTTAAAATCCAGAGGATGAATAATACAGTGGCTCATGCTGAACTTCATCCATCACACCATCCATGCCAGTCCCATCGCAATATATAGACGATATATTCGTACATTATATTAATACAGTGATGGAGAATATATTTAACCACTCGTGTGTCTTGAGTAACTCAACAGCTTGCCGTTGATGATGAGTATATAAATGTAGAGTAAGTTATTTTGCTCCTCATTACCTGGTAATGGTCATGTTTTATGAGTACTGCTATAATTATGCTTCTGCAGTGACGTATGGCTCCATTAGAGATTCTGGTGCCTTTCCTCCAAAACATTTCCTTGCCAGTGTCCCGTCTCCTTCAAGACCTTCAACGCCCTCTTGTCTCATTCTTGTGTAATAAATTTTCCGTTTGACAGTTTAAGTGAAGTATGTGAGATGAGGGAACGGCTTGACAGCGCGCTACTGGAGTGTCAGGACAGATGGACTTGTCACTTACAGCGCAGTCGCTGACATGGACGTCGTCCTCCTGGGACAAACTCAACAAGTCATCAGTTTGCTGGACGCAATAAGAACATGCTTAATGCAGGTCAGATGTCTAGAAAGAATTGATTTGTACCCTGACAGGACGTGCAAATATGGAGAATACTGTATGTCCAAAAGAGCAGATGGAGTCCAGTTTTGCTATACAAACATAATAATGCATCTGTAGCATCACACTAACATTAATGGTGATTTCTTTAACATTTAGACCCATGAGTTAGTTTGTATGCTCTAGAATAAGGACCAAATTATTACTTAAATAAGATGCTTTTTCGCAATGTGTGCTACTTATAAATTCATGTTGACTAACTGGGAGTCTATAATTATTAGGGATGCCAGCTGGTCGATACTATTTTTCAGACTCAGTTTGAGTACGTATTTGTGTTTTGTTTTTTTACACGTCAATACCGATAACGAAATACATAACCTACTTAGTATTCATCAATCAGGGATGTCAGGGAATATTGTATTTAGCTCTGTTTATGTTTCCTGTTCATATCGCGGCCCTGAAAAGCACACAGATGCGTGTTCATGCACTTTCACCACTAGGCTTGTTCTTTAACATTGGTTAAACATAAGTTAACATTCGCTAGCGAGCTGATTTTAAATGAAGTGCATTAGCTAGCTACATTAGGTAGAGCTGTAATTAAAGTACGAATAATTTGTTGAAAATAACCGATAATGGCTGATCCTCAAGAACAACATGCTGGGTAAGTTATTTTCACTCACCTAGCATTGTCTGGAGACATCTTTTCTCACCTACCCAATGTTTGCTGCTAGCACTGAACTCCTCAGGCTGGCTTTTCTGTTCAAGTAACCAGATTTTTTTGATCAGGTTATTATAGGAATATGCTGTAGTTCCTCCTCTTGATATTTTCACAGAGCACAGTTTGCCGTCTGCTTTGATTGCTGTTGTTAATCGTGATGTACATCCAGATAGTCATTTCGCCTTGCTTGTTCATTCGCGCATAATATCGCGTATAATCGGATGTTGGTATTAGAGTAATTTATGATAGATTATGATTAGGAATAAATGAGCATGGTATACCAGTATCAGGTAGCATCCCTAATCATTATAATTACTATAATTTGGCTGCATGATGTGCATATTAGCAATAATAATATTGCACCATACTGCGACTGTGATATTCCCTGTGATATTTTAACACCCAGTGTTGAACCCTGGTTAAAGACTTTACTTTGAATTTGTATTAATCAGGATAACAGCACATGATAAGCCACTTGGTGACATACTTAAGGGCTCATCTATGTATTTATTACATATTTCAGCTGTCAGAGATATCAGTATTACAATTTCCAATATCGAGATAGCGTTTAAGGAAACAGCATGTCATGCAGCTTTTCTCGGCAACGATTGGTATTCAGCGCCGTAACTGATTGATGGCAGTGTTAATCATGTGGGTTGAAGGGTACTTGAAGGAGTCTCACTGCATTTAAACACTCCCCCCCACCCCCGTCCAGACATACGGCCATTACATTGTCATGGCGGCAGCCTAACAGACCGGCCTCTCGTCTGTTCCTTCATTTTTCATGCCATCCCTCCCACTGCCAGCGGAAGAAACTCAATACTTCTCATCTAATGACTGCTAATTAACCTTGGCCACAGGGAGAAAGCAGGAGGGCCGCCGGGTGAAAAATGGCAGACATCAATATACTGACTGGGCAGCTTACATAAGGCACAGAGGATTATATTTTCCCCTCCACAGATCATCACTTTCCTCCTGCTCGTTCCTGCTCAAGAAGATACAGTGAGAGACACCGAATGAGAACGAGACCACGGTGTTCCTAACCAATGTTCTGCTGTATTGACCAGAGACGATGTCCCACTCGTAACCCACAAAATAATCAGAGAGGCAAATGTTCTTCTCACTCCCACAATCAGTAATGGCCTTTTTTTTTTTTTTTTTTTTTTTTTTTTTTTTTTTGTATAGGCATTAACACTTCTAGCCTTGAAAACGGTTTGGATTTAAATCACTTCCATAATAAGAGTCTGCAAGTAAGAATGTGAAATCTCTGACTCTTAGTAATTCTTTTGTAAATTCTCAAATTTTCATTTTTTTTTTTTCCCCCCAAAATCCTGTTTTACTCTAGGCATAAAAAGAAAAACTTTCTATGAAGGTCATATCTATAATTAACGATATGATCACCTTCATATCATGTTATACATTCATAAGGCATTATACAGATTTGTATACTTATCTATATATGCATTAAGAATTGTTAACATGATGCATTATAAGCAGTGTTCATAACATAATACAAACTGTCTTGCCAAGTGCTTTGGAGACCTGTCTTGATTTTTTTTTTTTTTTCTCTATAATACATGAATTTATCAGCAAACCATATTACAAAACTTTACAACTTCTGAAAGAATACTGTATGTGCAGTGTAGTTGTTGGGCTCTGCGACATTGATTTAATAAATGGTTTTGTGTTAAATAGACCTCATTTTACTTAGAGCTCACAAGTACAAGTTATAAGGTATTATAATTAAGTTATAATATCACATGCCAGTCTAAAGTCTACACTCACAAATCAAATGTCTATAAATTCAGTGTGACCATAATGCATTAAGCACACTGCAGCTGAGTTTCCTTGGTATTGGTTGTATAATGTGTCGTAAACCCTGCTTATAATGCATTCTACTGAATTTATAAATTCTTTATAGACATTGCTATGAACTGTAATGCCTTTTTTTTTTATATAAATAATTATAACACTGTTTGCAATGTAGTTAACATTAGAACATGTTATGAATGTATCCATGGGTCATTATTCACATGGACTTCACAGAAAGAGTTACCAGAATAACCTTATTGAAAGATTTATGTACAGTACAAGTCAGAAGTTTGAACACACTAACTCACAGCTCCAGGGTCCCTGGTTCGATCCTGAGCTTGGGTTACCGCCTTTGTGTAGTTTCACATGTTGTCCCTGTATTCGTTTCCTCTGCGTTCACCAGTTTCCTCCCACCTTCCAAAAACATGCAGAAAAAAACAATCCAGTATGACCCTGACCAGGATAACGCAATTACATAAGATGAATAAATGAGTGAAGATGGTTGTTCCAAAATATTATTATCTCTAATGCTGTCATACAAGAGTCATACAAGTCTGATAGACCTTGGGAGTAACAGGTCTTTAGATGAAGACGATGACCAACTACAATTCAATCATGTGTGCTTTTGATTGGTACTGCAATTGAACCGACCTATATGCAGTGACAAAATGTAATAAAAATACAACAAGCAAGTGTTTTTCATTTAGGCTGATTAATGAAACGTTACAATTTAATTATGAGAAAAGAGAGGAAACATTTTTGGCTGTTCTAATCACACACAACAACAAAAAATGTACATCTTATGAAGGGAAATATAGGCAAATGGATCTCGTATTTCCTATTATAAAAGTACAATAAAACAAATATAAGATTATTACGTTTTGGAAAGTATCCAAAAGTATTGGAACAGTAAGGTCAATTTTATTATTTGGTTGTTTTTTTTTTTTGTTTGTTTGTTTTTTTTGCCACTCCTAAGAGCCAAATGGCTTGCTGTTCTACCATAGACAGCTCTCTGGACTTCATGTTGGTTTATCCTTTTTAACAACAAATGCAGTCTTCACAGGTGAAACCTAGGGCCAGACCAAGAGTAGATATTCAGAGCTATTAATTCTTTAAACAATCAATTTAACAGGGCACACCTGGGTAGTAAGGAACACCTATTAGTCATGTGTTCCACTATTTTTTTTTTTTTTATGACAAAATAGGTGGGTTCAAACAAACGGTTGCGTGTTTTAAGTTGTTTAACACATCTCACTGTAAATATCAGGAAATGAGAACTGAAAATTGAAATTCTGATTTATCATCTAATATTCATCTTTTGATCTCAAACACTTTTTGAAGTATATATATACTCAGCAAAAAAAGAAACGTCCTCTCACATCTCACATTCAACTGCTTTTAGTTCCAGCAAATTTCTTAACATGTGTAAATATTTTTATTAACATAAAAAATTCAACAACTGAGACATAAACTGAACAAGTTTCACAGACGTTTGATGAACAGAAATGGAATAATGAATCCCTGAACAAAGGGGGGGGTCAATATTAAAAGTAACAGTCAGTATGTGGTGGCCTCCAGCTGTTTTAAGTACTACAGTGCATCTCATCCTCATGGACTGCTCCAGATTTGTCAGTTCTTGCTGTGAGATGTTACTCCACTCTTCCACCAAGGCATTTACAAGTTCTCGATCACGTCTGGGTGGGACACATGGTTACACTGCAAGGACCATCAGCTGTCCTTCCTGTCTCCCTGTAGCACTGTCTTAGATGTCTTACAGTACTGACATTACAGTTTATTGCTCTGGACACATCTGCAGTCCTCATGCCTCCCTGCAGCAGGACTATAGCATGTTCACGCAGGTGAGCAGGAACCCTAGGCATCTTTCTTCTGGTGTTTTTCAGAGTCAGTAGAAAGGTCTCTTTAGTGTCCTAACTTATTGTATCTGTGACCTTAATCAACTACCGCCTTTAAACTGTCCGTGTCTTAAGGACTGTTCCACAGGTTTATGTGCAATAATTGTTTATGGTTCATTGAACAAGCATGAAAAACATCATTTAAACCCTTTCCAATAAATATCTGTATTATTATTTGGATTTTACAAAATCATCTTTAAAATATAATCTCCTGAAAAACGTTTCTTTTTTTGCCAAGTATAGATATATACATACAAGTCCAATTCCAAAAAAGGTGGGACACTGTGTAAAATGTCAATAAAAACAGAATACAAATCTCATAAATATATAGAATGGGCAGCTTGCACATCTGGAAAGGCAGCATCAATGCTGTAAGGTATATAAAGGTTTTAGAGCAACACATGCTTCCATCTAGATTCCATCCCATCTTTACTTCTGACAGACTCTGCCTCTCTAAGATACACTTTTTATACCCAGTCATGTTACTGACCTGTTGCCAATTAACCTAATTAGTTGCGAAATGTTCCTCCAGTTGGTTCTTTTTAGTAACACTTACTTTTCCAGCCTTTTGTTGCCCCTGTCTCAATTTTTTTGAGACGTGTTGCGGCCATGAAATTCAAAATTACCCTATTTTTTCCTTAAAACTGTACATTTCCTCAGTTTAAACATTTGATATGTTTTCTATGTTCTACTGTGAATAACATACGAGTTTATGAGATTTGCAAATCATGGCATTCTGTTTATATTTACATTTTACACAATGTCCCAACTAACCTTTTTTTGAAGCAGAGAACAATACAAATAGTGCTACCCTGCAAAATTTTTAATTGAGTTCTAGAGGAGCAAAGTACACAGAGTAGAGGAGTAAGAGTAAGTATTTATTTATTTATTTTTTAATAATAGGGGCTTCACAGAAGAGGTGGGTCTTTAGCCTTTTTTTTTGAAGAAGTGAGAGATTCTGTGGTCCGGATTGAGGTTGGAAGTTCATTCCACCACTGAGTAACAGTCAGTTTGAAGGTTCTGGAAACGGACCTCGTGCCACGCTGAGTAGACACTACTAAGCATCGGTCGTTAACTGATCTCAGGTTGTGTGAGGGAACATAAACCTCAAGGAGAGTGTTGAGGTAGGAGGGTGCTCTTCCAGACAAGGTCTTGTACGTGAGCATCGAGGCATTGAATTTGATGCGGGCGGCTACAGGAAGCCAGCGGAGGGGGATGAAAAGGGGTGTGATATGGGTTCTGTTGGGCTGGTTGAAGACGAGGCATGCTGCTGCATTTTCAATCATCTCACATGAGCGAGTCTTCAGGACAGAGGACTATTTGTTACTATTTGGGAATTTCTCAGAAACAAGAAAAGCTGCATTGTTTTGTCTGTCTTATTTTACTATTTATATTACTATTTATAGTTGCTTCTATAATGTACATAATAACAGGAGCTAACCTGTTTTGTATTCCACAACATTAACTGTTACTAGAAATGGTTAAAAAGTACCATCCTTTAATAAGTTCTTTGCTGTGTTATAAGAGAAATAAAACACTTCGGCATATGCTTTTATTTGAAAGAAATCATCTCTGTAAAGGTAACAGATCACACACCCTCATCGCCTGATTATTTTCATATACCAGCATGCCACATTGTGTTTTATTTTTTGCTCGTACAACCAAACTGTAGTTACAGCAGTGCCTATAAAGCAGCACGGCCAAATGTAAAGATGCCATAGGCCTGTAACAATTTACTACACCCATATATGTGAGAAAGGTTTTATGTTTAGTATAAAATACATATTGCGCTTAAATTTGGAAAAAAAAAAAAAAAATTATCGTTGTTATACTAGTGTTCATCGTGCATGTGTTTTTTGGTTTGTTTTTTATTACTAGTAACAAGAAGGTTATGAGATCACATCCCCTGACTCCCAGTGAGACACTGATGGACACTTGAGCAAGGTCATTAACCCTCATCTGCTCATCCCTGTGCTTGGATTGTAAGCTGTTTGTAACTAATAGATCTGAGTGAACGGAAAACTATGGTAAAGTTGTTGGTAAAAAGGTCTAATAGGTGTTATCTTATGTAAGCTGAATGTAGACTACAGTACATTTGTTGAAATCCCTGATCATGCCTTTAAGATGTTAATGATTTAAAGCTACAGTTCTTGTACATATATTCGTGTTGTGGCTACTTCTATAGCATTCCCAACTGTGAGATCAGAGCCCAAGCCTTAAAGCACTTAAAAGAGAGAGAGAGATGCTAATAACATAAAGGTGGAATTGACATTATATTGTGTTGTAATTAAGCAGAACCGAGATGGTCATTGATATCATTGTCCAACATATTTACTCTGACGCATGGGCTTCAAAAGAGGATGAACGTCCAGTGTAAACCACAAGAGTCTGTGTTACTTGATGTTCATAAAACAATGCTTCATGAGGGCTAGCATGTTTCTGCTGTTCTATACAAAATTATACAATTTATATGGATTAAAAATTACATGTCTACTTATGTACTGCCACAAAAATAATAAAGTATTAAATATTTTCATACGGGCTAGGTTTTATTTATTTATTTATTTATTTATTTAATATACTATACAAACATGCACTATAAATATCTAGTAAATAATGTTCACAGTTTAGAAATGCACCCATGTACAACCTCTGCTATGGTACAGAATGGACCTAAAATTAGTACTGATTGAGCAAAATTTTGTATTTTCACACACAACAGTCACTTAAATGGTGCAAAAAAAAAAAAAAAAATTAAAAAAAAAATTGCCCAATGGGCATCGGTTCTTCAGGTGGAAACATCTTGTTGAGGTGAAAGGTCAGAGAAGAATGGCCAGATTGGTTTGAGCTGACAGGAAGTTTAGGGTAACTAAAATAACCACTCTTTACAACAGTAGTGAGCTGAAAAGCATCTCAGAAAGCATAATATGTCAAACCATGAGGCAGATTGGCTACAACAGCAGGAGACCACATCAGGGTCCACTTCTGTCCTGTCAGCCAAGAACAAGAATTTGAAACTACAGCAGGCACAGGCTCACCTGAAGAGCTGAAGATTGAAAAAAATGACCAGGCCATGTTTGTCCAGTCCAGTTTTGAGAAACTTGACACACATGTTTAAGCAATGATATCTGCACACGCATATTACGTGGATGAAAAACCCTGTTTAGAAAACTGTAGCCAGTGCCAGGGTGCTTGTCTGTGTTTATATGGGCCTCCTGTTGACTTCTCATAGACACGGCCTTTCACTCCGCCCCCGTCTCAGTCTGTTTGGAAAGGAAAACATGAAGGAATCTGGTAAGCACCTGGCACAGCCAATACTTTTACTGTGAGCAAAAAAAAAAACATAAAAAAAAAATTCAGAAAAATTTAGTAAGATAGGAAATGTATTAAAAGTAAAAAAAATAAATATGTGTTGGTAGCTTTTTTCCAAGATGGATCGATTTATTAGTGGTTAAGTTGGACCCAGAATGAATGATGTTAATTCTGACATTTTGGGGGGGGGTAATTTGTGTACATGGTGGCATAGTGGTAGGCATGTCTGCCTTGAACCTCTGTGGTTGGGGGGGTTTGATTCCCACCTCTGCCCTCTGTGTGTAGCTCGCATGTTCTCACCATGCTTTTTCCTCCGGGTACTCCGGTTTCCTCCCCCAGTCCAAAGACATGCATTGTAGGCTGATTGGCATTTCCAAATTGGCCGTGGTGTGTGATTGTGCCCTGCGATGTGTTGGGACCCAGTCCAGGGTGCGACCTGGGATAGGCTCCAGGCTCCCCTGCGACCCTGTGTAGGATAAGCGGTACAGAAAATGGATGGATGGATGGATTGATCTATCTATTGATACATGGGCAGGAATGGGATTAAAAAACAAATCATCGTTGTAATTCTCCTACTTAACCGCTTTAATCTTGACGAATGCACTATTAAACTGTGAATTGAAAACATAGCTTGATACTTCAGCCTATAATAACACACTTATAATGATTAATTATCAATACACAAAGGGTTAGGAATCTTTTCACATGCTGCTATAGTGGAACACGAGGCTTTGGAGTGCTGCACCGTCACATTCATTCATCTCTCAAATGCCACCAATAAGAGATTCGCAAACATATTAGATGTTACACCACATAGTCCTTGCATGCGCATGTGCTTACATCATCATCCTTGAAGCGTCAATAAAATCTGCCCTTCAGCTGTAGCAGCTTCAGGATCAAAGCCATCCATCTGAGTGGGACACACACAAAAGGCACGCGGTTCTATTAGATTTGTAGCCTCTGACTATTATGAGTTTTACTGTCACAATGAAAAATAGGACTCTCTGTGAAGCAAACGAGTGTGGAGAGTGCCCTTTAAGCACGACATTTAAAATGATGGGTCACACAGGAATAAGCAGAAATATAGGGAGATATACCCTCAGTGGCCACTTTATTAGGAACACCTCCACGTTCATGCACATATGCAATCAGCCAATCATGTGGCAGCAATGCAATGAATAAAATCATGCAGATACAGGTCAAGCGCTTCAGTTATTGTTCACATCAAACATCAAAATGCTCAATGACTTTAAGCATGGCATGGTTGTTGGTGCCAGATGGACTGGTTTGAGAATTCCAGAAACTGCTGATCTCACACACAACAGTCTCTAGAGTTTACACGGAATGGTACAAAAAACATCCAGTGAGCAGCAGCTTTGTGGGTGGAAATGCCTTGTTGGTGAAAGAGTTCAGAGGAGAATGGCCAGGCTGGTTTGAGTCGATAGGAAGGTTACAGGAACTCAAATTACCACTCTTTACAACTATGATGAGCAGAAAAGTATCTCAGAAAGCATAACATGCCCAACCTTAAGGTGGATGGGCTACTGTACATCAGCAGGACACCACATTGGTTCCAATCAACCAAGATCCTACAGTGGGCACAGAGGCAACGAGACTGGACAGTTGAAGATGACAAAGACCAGACATCTCATTTTTCAAAGCAGGAACAGAACAAGTCTAAATTTGTGCATAAGATCCCTCAGAACACACACACACACACACACACACACAGACAAAATTGGCATTTATCACTTGTACATATGTTCAGCTGTACGCAAATTTATGTTGATGAATTCAAAACATTGTAAAATGATGTGCTCGTGCACAGCTACTCTCATTTGCATAATGAAATTGCTATTTATAGCAAACACTTTTCCTTTAAAAAGCCCAGTAGCTCATGGCAATGCTTTGCTGCGGATGGCGTAGAGAATGTCAAAAGGTCTAAGGAGATGACAGTGAAGTTACTTACAGACAATGAGATACTACTGCACGAGGTAAAGTGGGGCGGGGGGGGGGGGAGTTTATTCGGTAGGCTACTTTTACAAGTGGCTTGTCATTATTGTAGTATTTTCCGCTGCTATATTTGGAAATGTAATGCTCTGCAGTGCGAGTGATATTACTGCATGTAAGACGTATCATTTTTCAGCCCATAGTTTGTTGGAAAATAGTAGTTACTATAGAAACAATAAGATATTAGCACCTGCGATTTGAATTACAGCCAGGACTACTGTCAGAGCTGCTGTTACAGAAATCCTTCTGACCAACCAGATTCAAGAATTCAGCAGCACTGTGGGGTCAATATCCTTTAACAATAGTCATGGTTTTTGCAATAAAATGGCTAGAAACAAATCAGTTGACGAATCTCCAGTTCCTCTCTAAGAGACAGTCAGATGTTTTGAATCTGTTATGTTGTTCATGGTGGCATGCCAGATTTGAAGAACCAGCCTGATTTATCAACAAATCAGACCCTCAAGTTCTACTGTCCTGGAGAGTTTACCTCCAATCTCAAACTCACCCTTTTTTTGTTGTTGTTGTTGTTTTTTTAACAGCAGAATGCTTCTATAGAGGACTTAATCTGTCAAAAAAAAATAAAAAAATCGGGTTTGTATCTGGTCCCCCACCAGAGATAATCAACCTGAAAGTGAAGGAAATTTTAAAAACGGCACTTTCTCGCCCCATCAAAAAAAAGTCTCAAACCTGAAATGTTCTGCTTGCACATGATTCTTACCCAGGTACCCCCTAAAAAAAACTAAGACTGAAACTCAAGCCCTTCCCATTATAAATTTACCCTAAAAGTGGAACTGTGAGCAATCTCGAGCATTACATTTGGAATTGTGTTCTAAGTCTAAAGAACATGAATGTGCAAAATGTTTATATATGATCTGATCATGTACCTTGTAAATGTGCTCTACAGATCAGTTTTAGTACCAAGGAGCTCGGATCATCCTGAGCCGAGATACTGAGGTTTCTGTAAACAGCTGTATAACCAAAATTTGTTGCGTGTCATGACACAAAGATGGCCACCGTAGTTAAACCAAGTAATAAATAAATAAATAAATATTGGTGGTTTTGCAATGCCAATACATACAGGTAATCACTTAATAACAACAACAAAAAAAAATTAGGAAACATAAAAAATGTCATTAAAAAGCAACCTGCATTGGACTTCTTGAGATGGAATAAGCCTACTGTATTTTTTTTTTTTTTTTTACAAGTATTTGTACTTGTGTTTATATTTCAGCTAACGAACAACTCTGTAACATCTGAGTTATTATCATGCTAGATATCATTTGAGATAATAGGAATAAAGCTGATATAGTAATAGGAATAATGGCTCGCTCAGTCTTAGCTAAAATATTCCTCTGCTCCTTGGTTGCTTGGTGAAAGAGGCACAGATTGACCATTAGTAACAGAAATCAGAGTGTGATATGAGGTGTACGTCTTTTCCTATTATGGAACTTTCTACTTTTACTTTCATACTTTATGTAAACTTGAGATTATTCTTTTTCTGCTTTAACTTGAGTGAAGAATTTGACTTTTACCAGAGGTACTTTCACCCCGCTTGTGCCTGCACGTATGCCTTAATTCTGAATAGATGCATGTTATAAAAGCAGACCATGGTAAGTCTACACACACACACACACACATACACAGTTTTCTCACCAGGTGTGATTATGTTTTCTGCTTTATACACCCATTGACTGGGACCTGTCTGTTTAACCAACACTGTGTATGAAGGCACAACAATAAAACTATCATTTTTGCATTTACGAGAGGAACTGAGTAAATTCTATTGGGTGTGAGGCAAAATTTTTATGACCAATGAGCGAAAGTTTCTATTGACAGCTATGATGAGAATGCTGGAGGCATGGCAAGTGTGTGTATGTGCTTGTGCATGGCAGGGAGACGATAAACGTGCCAAGCTTCTCTGCCTCCCACACATTTTCAGATGTTTGATTGTGTGAGTCCTCTAGAGGACCGTGCATCACTTGGTTCAACCCACACACACCTGCACTCACTCACACACATACACACATACACACACACAAACACACACAGTTTGTTGACTGGTGAGCTTTGAGCTTCACCTCAACAGCTTAGACTGCCTGCATTATTTAATGTGTCTGCTGCACAGAGGAAGGCTGCAATTCAGGAGACGGAGAGGACATGCAGAGATCTCTTCATTCCCATAAAGAAGCACGGAGAGGCAGATAAACACAATACACATGTAAGACAAACAGAGTAACACACAGGTCCATGGGTCATAGTCTTACCTTTGGATAGCATAGTAATACATATGCACACACTTGTGTTCATGGTCACACAGGCATCCACATGCATGAACCTACGCATGCAAACATACCACAGTTCCCTCCATAAATATTAGCTTCCTTGGTAAATATGAGCAAAGAAGGCTGTGAAACATGGTCTTTTTTTGTTGAACTTTTTAATCTTTTGTTCAAAAAATTCACAAAAATACTCTGCGCTCATGGATAGCAAACAATTGCAAACACAACACAGGTTTATCATACATATATATATATATATATATATATATATATATATATATATATATATATATATACATATATATATATATATATATATATATATTTGTTAAATATATGTGTGCAATAATGATTGGCACCGTTATGAATTCATGTGAGAAAAATATATTTGAAGTATATTCCCAGTGATATTTTAAAAAATTTTAGTACACCTGGGTGACTAGGAACAGGAAATTGTTCAACCATGACTTCTTGTTTCACAGGGGTATAAATATGAGGTAACACATAGGCCAAATTCCCTTAGTCATTCATAACAATGGGTAAAACCAAGGAATATAGCTGTGATGTGCGGCAAAAGGTTGTTGAACTTCACAAAATGGGAAGTGGCTATAAGAAAATAGCACAAGCATTGAAAATGCCCATTTCCGCCATCAGGGCAATAATTAAGAAGTTCCAGTCAATTGGAAATGTTATGAATCAACCTGGAATTGGACGTGTGTCTATATCGTTTCAACAATTGTGAAGAGGATGGTGCGAGTGGCCAAAAAATCTCCTTTAAAGTTTAATGTTTTTGTGGCTGTTATTTTCTGCCAGACGACCTGGACATTTTGTTAGGATACATGGCATGTATCTGACTGACTCTGCCAGAAAGCTTAAAATGGGCCATGGTTGGATCTTCCAGCAGGACAATGATCCAAAATATACATCAAAATCAACACAAAAAATGGTTTACTGACCACAAAATCAAGGTCCTGCCATGGCCATCCCAGTGCCCTGACTTGAAACCCATATAAAACCTGTGGGGTGAACTGAAGAGGAGAGTCTACCAGCATGGACCTCGAAATGTGAAGGATCTGGAGAGATTCTGTATGGAGGAATGGTCTCAGATCCCTTGCCGTGTATTCTCCAATCTCATCAGGCATTATAGAAGACTCAGAGCTGTTATCTTGGCAAAGAGAGGTAGCACAAAGTATTGACTAAATGGCTGCCAATAATTGTTGCACACCTATATTTAACAAAGATTTTTTTTTTTTGGATAAACCTGTTTTTTGTTTGCAATTGTTTAATATCCATGAGAGCAGAGTATTTTAGTGAATTTATTTTAACAAAAGATCAAATGGTTAAACAATAAAGACAAATTTTCACAGCCTTCTTTGCTCATATTTACCAAGGGTGCCAATATTAGTGGAGGGCACTGTAGCACTGTGTGTGTGTGTGTGTGTGTGTGTGTGTGTGTGTGTGTGTGTGTGTGTGTGTGTGTGTGTGTGTGTGAGAAACAGATGACATGAAAATGAATCTACTGAGCTACTGCCCTCTCCTGGTCTAAAAAAAAACAGCATCCCAGATCATGACTGTGCATACTTACTCTATTTATTCAGTTTTATATACAAATATTACTCTGGAGGTGAAAATACATTTACTGATCATGTTAAAATATAAAATCTGCAGTGTATACCAGATAGAAAGAGCATTTCAGAACTGAGCTAAAGATATGCTGCAGTGATTTTTAAACCAGAATAAGGTTTAAAGAATAAGGTTAGAGGAAACTAATCAGCACCGTTGTGGTATGATGCAGCTCAGTGCAAAGCGAAGTAAATAATTTTCCTATAACAGCACATTTCCTCACTTCCTCTTGAGGAAAATCTGCTACCGGGAAACCACAAAGCATGATATCTTCAGTTCTTAGACATGGTGGAAAAACTTACAGTAACTTTCTGCTGTTAATTCAGTACATTGACACTGGAGACTGCTTCCATAGTTTCTTGCAGAAAGATAGCTATGATGTTTATTCTTAGGCATACATTATGTGGAGTGTCTGCCATGCAAGTCCCTGTGAACGATCTGTTACTATAGAAACGATAACATTTTAGAATGAGCACATTAATATAAACCTGTGATTTGCCTTACAGCTGGAACTTCTACTGGAACTGCTGTTATAGAAACTTCATCAACACCTTCTGACCAATTAGATTTGTGAATCATTTTTTAACAAAAAAAATAATTAAAAAAATCAAGCTTTTGGTCACGATGTTTACTGACTGCTTCAGCAACTGCCTATAGACGTGCATTATATGCAAGTGTAGAGTAAACAGGTTTTTGGGTCTTTTCTCAGTACAGGGAAACGCGTCATGATTCTTGATTGCATTTGCACATGTACCGAGATTCAGTTGAAAACTTTGTGTGATTCCTTCTTAGGTGCTTAACAGCACCTACACTGCATCTGCATCTACCTAAACAGATCATTTTCCTTTATACAGAGTCAAGAGCTTAATTTATATATTCACATCAGTTCGTTCTATGCATAATAACAAACTAACTACAATGTACTGAGTTGCCATTTAATGAGGTCATTAATGAGGTCAATGGGAAGGATCCAGAATAATACTACTGCTGACCTGATGTTATTTGAAAGGCTCTAAATGAAATACATACCAGAGGAAACTAAATAAAAAGGCGGTAGTGGATACTGAAATTCAACTATATTGCTTTGGCAGGAGAGAGATTCTCTGGGTCACTCCAGTGTATGGTATTTAATAACATAGCCTACTGTATGACGGTAGGTACAAAGTGGGTGTATCTAATAAACTGGCAATGCGATCTATTTCTAAGCTTCAAATAAAAATAAAAAAAATACTGTTCTTGGTTAACAAGGAACTATTCTAATACTGATTCTGAAAGCTTTACAAGAGGAAATCTGAATTTAAAAAGATATGGTAGTGTAGCACATCATAGATTCAGTACTGAAAAAACAGACTATATTGCTTTGGTGTGACGGAGATTGTCTCGGTCTGGATGACTGCATTGGATCACTCTGCTCACTGTAATCTTCAATCTTTTTGCAGTACCTGGAGGAAAACAGCACCAACTCCAAATCTCTACAATCTGGTCTCAAAGGCAAAAAAGGTTGTCACTGCTGTGTGGCTCATTTAGCCCAGTGTCCAGGATCTGGGAGTTAGTACAGGACTTGGCAAGTCTAGAGGGAGCGAGACAGACAGAAACGTTAAAATAAATAAATAAAAAGTCACCTTTTACTGAGGAGGTTGAATTGGAGTGTTAAAGGGAGAAGTATTATCAAGAGAAAGGTTAAGGGCTACAGCTAGATCGTTATTGCAATTGCTACAGTAGGGCCCAAAAGAACTGTTTACGAATTATTTATCAACTGCTTATCCTTGAAACCACTGTAGCTGTGTGAAACTCTTATGAGAATGGGAAATATACTGTATGTGACCATGTTATTCACACATTATTTGCTTCATTTTCTAAAACTGTGATGCAATATGGAGTTAACTGTTGTCATCACCTTAAATACAGTCCTCTGATCAGCGTGCAATATTTACCCAACTGCGTTGATTCATATTAAATATGAATAATGAATAATATGAGTAATATAACCTGACAAAACGAAGTTTGTTTTTCCACAAACCACGTAGCTCAGACTTCTGGACCAAACTGTATGTCTATATGTAAATCATATTAACTGCTATGTTATGTCACATGACCACATCACTATTAATACACACCCTTGAGTGCACTGATGATTATGTGAGATGAAGTTACGTGGAAGGAATGAGCAAAAAGAAACAGACTTATTTGTGACTGAGGCCTTTCATGAAAGGCGAGATATCTTTGTGAGTAAAGGAGACATACAGAAGACTGGTGGACATTTTCCTAACATCATGTTCCAAAGTCTTTAACTGCTCTTATATTTTTTTACATAAATTAAAGAAAATCACACTTTTTACCCATGTATTGTTCCATTTAATGTTTTGGAAGTCCATGAAACAAGTTATCCCTTACATTATAGCAACTATAAACTATTCTCTCTCTCTCTCTCTCTCTCTCTCTCTCTCTCTCTCTCTCTCAAAAATTGTCATGTTACCAAAAAACCACAAAGAGTTTACAGTGATAAAAAAAATAATAATAAAGGAACAGCTTTATGACACTGGAGACTCTTTGCGTGTTAAATAAGTCCCATCCTCACAGAAACTACATATTTTTGTAAACCATTGCATAATCCAAGAATGATTCAAGTCTCCATGGAATAACAGTTACTATAGAAACATTATTAGAAGGATACATTAATTAACATAAAGCCTTCAGAGCTATGCTGTTATGGAAAATTTATCGACACCATCTGACCAATAAGATTCAAGAATTCAAGGCGCTGTGGTATAAATGTATGCGGTGTATGTAATGAATATAATGACTGTAATATCCTAATTCTTTGCCATAAAGTAAAATAGAATGAAGTTTTCATAACTTTTTCATAAAAGTACTGAAAAACGTCCTAATGAAGAAATCAAACGAAAGCGATTGAAATAGTTCAACACAGTGGATGCTTCAAGTGGTTTCCCCAAATTCAACTGAAAATACAACTTATAATGATTTCTCCAGTCTCTAAATTATTCAACCCCTTCATAGCAAGCATCTTTAGTACTTAGTAGAGCATGCTTTTGCTGTAATGACCTGCTGCAAATGAGATGCATCGCTTTTGGCAGCGTTTATGAGGAATCGTAACCCATTCCTCATGAGCAATGGCCTCCAGTTCAGTAATATTCTTGGGTTTGTGTGCTGCAACTGTTGTCTTCAAATCCCACCAGAGATTTTCTGAGGTTCAAGTCAGGTGACTGTGATGGACCTGTAGAATCTTCCAGAACATCTTCTGCAACTAAGCCTTTGGTGGAATTTGAGGTATGCTTGGGATTATTGTCCTGTTGGAAGGTCCAGTGACACCCAAGCTTCAGCTTCCTTCCAGATGGCATGATATTGTTTACTAGGATTTCCTGATACTTCAATGAATCCATCTTGCCTTCCACACGCTGCAGGTTTCAAGTGCCAGAGGATGCAAAGCAGCCCCAGAGCATCACCGAGCCACCAACACGCTTGACTGTGGACAGAGTGTACTTTCTTCATTCTTCTTCCTCCAGACATACCGCTGATCCATCATGCTGAAAAGTTCCAATTTTGTTTCATCGCTTCACAGAACAGAATCCCAAAACTTCTGTGGCTTATTTATATGATTTCGAGGCGACTTTTCTTGTGCTTTTGGGTCAGTAGTGGTGTACGTCTTGGAGTTCTGACATGGAAACCTTCTGCGTTTAGTACATGTCTTACTGCGCTCACTGAAACCTCCGTACCTGTTACCACCAAGTCTTGCTGCAGGTCTTCTGCAGTCACTCGAGGGTTTTTCACAACCTGCCTTCTCAGAAATCTGCTTGCAGTCGTTCATAGCTTCCTTTTTCTGCCCCATCCAGGTAGTGTACACTCAACAAACCCCTAGCCAGTTCAGGTATTTCATGTGTTCTAGCTCAAGCACACCTGATGCAACTAATCAAGGGCTTCATTAGTTACACCAGGTGTGCTTGAGACAACACCTGTTTTGCATATTTATGCTGTTTCTGTTCAGGGGGTTGAACAATTTTGAGACTGGAGAAGTCATTATAAGTTGCATTTTCAGTTGAATTTGGGGAAACCACTTGAAGCATTCACTGGGTTGAACTATTTCAAATGCTTTTGTGTGAGCTGTTCATTGCAAACAGCTGAAAGTCTGTAAATTTTGACAATAAACCTGATATGCAATGGGGCTTGAATCATTTTGACTGCAATAGTAGCTGCAGCCTGATAGCATTTTACTTTACAGTCAAAGCTTAACACAAAAATGGGTAAATAAAACATCTGAGAGATGAAAAAGAAGCGCAAGTCAGACATTAGTTCCCTGGTTGACTGATGAGAGAGTGAGCATGCGTGTGACCTGATGAATAAAGATATGGATAGATAAAGATCTAAATGAGCTGTTGTAGAAACTAAAGGAAGCTGCAAGGTTTTACAGTATCTCTGCACAGTGCTTATGGAATGCGAGAAAAGCTGGGATGGAGAAAGACATACAGATTGATGAACATGATCAATACAACAGGGAAGGTTATGTCATGGGGGAAGATAATGAAATTAGATTATGTTTAGACTAAACCACCATTTATTACCTGCAGAATACTCAAAGCTATCCAAACTGTAGCTACGGACAGAGAGAGAAAATAATCAAGGCCTGTAGAAATGCAGCGTTTACTGCCTGTATTCCCAATTCCAGCTCCCAACATTATTAAAAAAAACAAAAACAAAACAAATGACAGACTAAAGAATTAAGGGAATTCTCTGATTGTCCCATTAGAGTACATTTCCAGTATTTCTGATGCTGTAAAACCCCATATGTCAGCAAGCTTATAAAACATTCTTACTGCATGAAAATAAATTCCACCAGTCTAAAGTCCTATTTGGACGGGTTTTCAGATATATGGTCGGTTATATGATCAGATATATGATAGCTTGCCTTATGACTATTCACAATTATTTAACTCATCATCATCAGGATTGAACCTGGGTTGCCTTGTGAGGTGGAATGACACCTGCATCACTATCATGCCACATATGATTTAATCACGTTAATTTAATACTACATTTATTTCATCCCAGCAACGCCGACACCCTCGTGAGATTTTATAACGTCTAACAACATTTATCCTGTCAGTACAACGTGAATTGATCACGCTCACTTTACATAATACCAAAAAAAAAGTCATTAGAAACATGCTTAAATTAAATTTAGTAAAAGTGATTGAATCACGTTTTAGTGATAAACTAAACATTTTTATGTAAACTATACGTACTATGTTCTCTTAAATCTGCCCATTAACATATTCTCTTATCCCCCCCCCCCCCCCCCAATTGTAAGAAGCGGGGACGTCAAATAGCTGAGATAAAAGATTGGGAAACCATTTGTTATTTCTGATTAAGGCTTGTACTCAGTTTCCTCCTAATGGTTCCATTTCGTTTTGGTTTCCATTTAATTCAGCTAAGAAACATTCTGTTTTCTCCTTGTTCTTTTGTTTTCTTCCAGCGTTTTCTTTTACTCCAGTAAGCTTTACCTAAGCTTTATCTCACCCTATAAAGTGCATGACTGAAATAGTAAAGATAGAAGTCAATGGGATCCAGTATGTCAGAGTATATAAGCATGTTCTTTTTTCATTCTATTCTACTATCTCCAGGATGTGTCCTTTTAGCCCGCATTAGGGAAGGGACACTATAAAGGAAACTGAAGTGAGGGTTTATGAGGCAGGATAAGTGTCTCACCTTGAAAACTCTTCATCCAGACCATCATTTACCTCCTGTGAAGAAAGTGAATTAAATTTAGATGCAACCATGTTGTCCTTTGTGTATAAGGTCGATAGTCAGGTGCAATGTGATCAGTGAGTGCACAGTGGGCAAATGATGTTCTTACCAAGCTGATGTTGTTGATGTTGTTTTCAGTCTTCTTGAACTTCTCCAGATGGTTCTCCAGGTTCTCCGTTTCTTCCATGTGAACTTTGGGGCAATCCTCAAAGTCCAAAATGTTCTCTTTAACTGCATCTATAGGAAGTACATCTTAAAGTAGCAAAAAAATTTGCATAAATTCTTTGTCCTGAATTTAATAACTTTTTAGTGCACTTCGTAACCTTGAAGATGAGACATTCTCTCATAAAATGTTAGGGCAATATAATAAAGAATCACAGAATCTCCCGTGAACTTCAGCTCATTGTAGAAATAATGTGACGAACAATATTTGGAGGTCTTGAGAGAAATGTTTGCTAGGAACTCTAATCTCAATGCTTTTTTTTTGTTCCTTAAAACTGGTATGTGATGATGTCTATGGAAGACTATGATATTTCGACAACAGAACACATTACAAAATGTGAGTTAAAATAAGTTGTGTGTGTGTGTGTGTGTATATATATGACAATGTGTTCAGTACCAGGTCCTGTCGGGCTGAGAAGAGAGACAGATATATCAGGTTGTGTGTTATTACCTGTCTCTAAAACCAAGCCAGACTTTTGCTCTTTCTCTGGAAATATGAGAGAAGAGAGAGATTAATCAATAATCATTCATCATAAAATTACAAAAGAGAAATTATGTGGTATACATGGGTTGATCTAAGATGCTCTCAGAACTTTAAAAAAAAAAAAAAAAAAAACAAGCTGGTGTGGACAGTTTATCTCTTAGTGATGAACCTTCTCTGTCGAGCTGCCAGGACTCGAAGGCCACGTTGAAGGCTTGAGCTACGGTGAGTGTCACAGCCTGAGCCTGGGGGGGGGATAGGTGGGGGGGGATAGGTGGGGGGGGGGGGGTTAGGGATGAGAGTTCTTTATGAGAAAACATGCATTTAAAATATATACATATAATACTGCAATACTGAAACTGTTTATAAAACCTTTACAAAAATAGAAAACGATAAGATATTAAATTATTAAATTATCTGTCCATTCCAATGGATACAACATAGTTTAGTGTGACACCACCAACAGGGCACTTTCCATGCCCACTGTGAATACACAATCAGGTTTTATTGTGACATTACACACATCACCTTGCTCTGAATGGGTTAAGGAGTCTCTGACTTGTACTTGTGTACTGGGTAACACTAGAATTATTGCTTTGTGCGTCTTAGATCCTGTGACCTGTGGGTTATGGTTTTAGGATCACTCACTTTTCTTGTTTTGTTATCTATTCATGTGTGATTTGCACTAAGATTGTACCTGACAGACATTGTTTGTCTTTGTTCGCAGGCTAGCTCATGCAATGGACTAAATAAAAATAAATCCCCACAAGGCCAATACAGCTGCTACTATTACTTGTTAAAAGAAAGTACTGCATCTTTCCCATCTTCAGTCTCTGCATTATGATCTTGGCTCTCACTGAGCCTGAAATGATGTATTGGTTTAATAAAAAAAAAAAAAAAAAAAAAAAAATTTCACCAGTTTCTTCTTGGCACAGAGGAATGCGTGGCACTCCAGCGTCTCGTTTCGCTGGTTCTGAGCGATGTAGGCAAACACTTTGTCATGCGTTTTGTCGGCTGTGCAATACGATATTCTGGATGGAACAAAGTGATAAAAAGGTCACGACTGAGCTTTTCAAGTGTTAGATCAACCCTAAAGAGATGTATTTTGCAGCGCAAGTGTAGACTGTATAGTATTAGAGCAATTACTATTCCTACCATTTCTTTGTGCATTATGCATGAGAGCAGGAATAGCAGCTGTGAGACTTATCTCATGATGATTGGTGTGTTTTGGAGTCTGTCTCATAATGATGATGTCTAAATGGGTCGCTTTTAACCAAATGTATCTGAATTACTTGGAGCATGAATTTGTGCATATTTAACCCCAAAAACTTCAATTGTATATTAAAAAAAATTCATTAACAAAGAATTCCAAGCTCACCCATAAATCTTTTTGATTTCTGAATTCCATAGTAAGTCTACTGATTGTGCTGTGGATGGAGAATCAGAGACATTCACCTGTATATAGAGATGCGCTCTATAAGCTGATTGGAGACACGGTCGTAAATAAGCATTTCCTGAGGAAAGACTGTAAGCGTCACCTTAAGGAGCTTCTTGCCACTAGCTTTAGTCTAGAAATGAACAGATTTACATATGGAAAGGAGAATTAGTACAAAGAAGCATGAAAGAAACATTTCAAGTTGTTACTATTTGAATATGAGTAACTATTTTTCAACATTAAATGTATATAGAGATTGATCAGCTCATCTGAGAGTACCAAAGTGAAACAGTTCTGTAAATCTGTGGCTTTTCGAGTATGTTACTGTTTACAAATTAATGGGGAAAACGCCCCCATAACAACTTCAATTTTCCTTGCCATGGACTCGGCAGGAAAAGCGACGAACACCGTTCTTCAAAACGATATTCCTCACATGGTGTTTTGATGATACTGTTTGATTTCAGCGGTCCTTTATGATTACATTACACAAGATTATCCCAATAAAGTTTTGGTCAAATTCTACTGTCTACCAGTCTGTGTCAGAACTTGTTCTCCATGTCAGATCCTCTAATGACAGGTTAGCAAATAGCAGGAAGTGCAGATGTGAAGATGATCACCGTTGAAACGATCCTTTTGATGGCAGCGGCTGACACATCTTCACCTTTGGGCTGGTCAACAAGAGTCATTCCCATGTGCCTGAGGTTAAAGGTCATGCCATCCACAAGGGTATCCCTTGTGTCTGTCCAGTTCTCTGGAAGCTCTGGGGAAAAGGAATGAGGTAAAAGCTTTAAGGTCAAACAGAACAATAATTTTGCAAAGGAGTCCACAAAAGCAATGGAACGCTATACAACGTATATGGGGTTTAGGTATACATATGGTGCAGTGGGAAAATGCTGCAGAATAAAAGGTCAATATGTGAAGAATGCTAGGTAACTAAGACTCCCAGAAAATATGGTGATCTCTTCTTGCAAAGCAGAGGCTTAAAATACAGCGTGATAAAGACAAACATCTCCAAAGATCAGATCTCCAAAGAAGGACGTCTATGGCAAATCTGAGTCACTGTGTTTATGATCTATGGAACATGCAGATGGACCTGCACTTCATTTCCTCTACACTAGACTCTAGACATGATATGTTTGACAGTAAACACACAGTAACTAACTCAATGAAAGTGAACTGGTTCAGGAGACTCAAGTTTAAGTTTCATTAACTTGACACAAATAATTAGACAACAGGACGTGGAGTGGTTTCACTAAGAAACTTTTAAAGAGACTTTTGCCTATCATGCAGTAAGACAGTGATACAAAACACACTGCCAATTCAACAAAGGTCTTTATCAGGGGGGAAAAAAGTGGAAGGTTTTAGACTGGCCAAGTCAATCACCAGACCTTTACCCAATTGAGCAACATTTCACCTCTGGAAGAGAAGACTGAAGGGAGAAACCTCCCGAAACAAACAACTGAAAGAGGCTGCAGTAAAACCCTGGAAAAGCATCACAACTATTTGGTGATGTCAGTGAGTCACAGGCTTGATGCAATTATTGCAAACAAGGGATATGCCACCAATTATTATTATTATTATTATTATTATTATTATTATTATTATTATTATTATAAGTGTTATTAACTTTAATTTACTTCAAGACGTATCTGTTCCTATACTTTCGCTCATATAAAAATTGGGCGGTTTGATACAAAAGGGTATGTGTTTTATGTTGTTTAACACATCTAGATGTAAATACCAGGAAATAAAAATCCATCTTTTGCTCTGTCTCTGGTGTACAGCACAAACAAATGAATTAGCCTTGCTGTTCCAATCATTTCAGAGGGGACTGTATATCTGAAAGCGACTTTAGGAACAGAGATTGCGTGCTCAAACGAATACGGCCGAAAAGCCATTATGAAAGGCCATTTGAGAAAAAAAGAATGAGAAAAAAAAATCCTTTATTAGATGATAATTCAGTTCCTCAAAATCATCAGAATGTTTCTTAAAATGATGACTTAACATTACAGCAGCAAAGTCGATTTAATTTCAGATATTCTCCACACATTCACACCTCCGAGGTCAAAATATATACTAGTATTAATTGTTCGTACTGCATTTTTAACAGTTTTCCAACACATCTCACAGCCTTTCATTTGTGTTACAAATGTTTGGTTATAATTAGAGCTGCAACAACTAATCGATTAAATCGTTGTCAACGAATCTCATTATCGATTAATTGGTCTGCGCGCGGCACATTTACTCATTACCTTACTTCTGTTCCGAAAACACGCTTCAGAGAGTAAATACTAAAGTTGTGTCCCAAATGAAGTACTATACACTTACACTATGCACTATGTACTCTACTGTCTAGTGCAGTGTTTCTGCGGAACTCTAGTGGTCAGTGGTGTAATTGCAGGGGGTCCATAGGAAAGTTTTAAAAATGTTTAAATAATATTTTATATATATATATATATATATATATATATATATATATATATATATATATATTGTTAAATGTATCAAAATATCTTCAAACGAGATGTTTTAAAATTAATCAATTTGGTTATTCGCGTACATTCACAAATGTCACGTTGGCTGAGCTGACAGTCGTTCATTAATGGATTTATTTTAAATTTACTTTTTATAGATACAAAATTAAAAAAAAGTACGGAATTAAACTACAGTCCTAAATTAGTAATATATATTCTGGTGTGTGTATTGGGTTCTTTTCAGTCTTATATAATTGGACAAAGAGTTTTAGTCTTAAGTTTATATTTGTAACATCCCCAACCCCCCCCACCCCCCCCCCCCACCCCCGAGATTATGAAAACTATCGTTATTTGCAGCCCTAGTTATAATGTTTGCACTTGCTGCTTGTTCGGTCTTTAGTTAGAGCACGTGCATGAGTTCAGGAGAAGAGCTTTTCTGAAAGGAAACTTAACTTCTGCCGGGGTAGCAAACCAGAGCTTTACGCCTTAGTCAGTAGAGCAAGAAGAGAAAAAAAGTAGGTACATGGAATGCTGTTGAGTAGTGTCATTATAAACATGATCTTTAAAAAGCACTCAATGGATTTCATCTTTAGGATAATATTGACTATGCTTTAAACATATGGCTTCTGTGACTTGTTTAGTCTTGTTGGTATGGGAGAAAAAAAACCCTTTCAGGCTTAACTGGTGGTCCTGTAATTAAACTTCTTATAGTGATTTAATGCAATCTAAAGGAGACTCTGCTGTAAAAGCTTCTAACCTACATTTCTGGAACCAAGACATCTAGTGCACATTACTGATGATTATCCTCAGGCACTCTTAGAGGAGATCAATAACACAGCCAAAGTGATCTCTAAGAATGTGCAGGACACCCAGGAGGCCTTACTTACTGTGGAAACCTTTATTTTATCTGAATAATGCTCACTGAGAAGAAAGCAAGAGTACACCAAACACTTTTGTCCAGAAACGAAAAGTTCATCAAGGACATCAGAACAAATCTTATTTTTTAATGGAAACTAACAGTGCTGTGCATACAATGACCCCTTTGAAATAAACAGGAAATTACTCCAGTTAATAAAACTCCCTAAATATTATAAAATAAGCAAAGAAAGGAAAAGAAGTATGATATCATCGGGAGAGATATCTTAGTTAAACAGAAGATAGACAGATTTACAATGTTTGTGACAAGAACCCGGGGTCATGTAAAGAATAAATCACTTGGTACTGTGTTGTTATAGGAAAATAATCAACAACACGGTGGTGTGATGCAGCCCAGCATTAAGTTATTGTTACCACATGAACATTTATTATTTTCCAAAACAGCCATTCCCAAAGTGTTTCATTGGATTACAATTTTTAATCAATCAGAGAATAACGTGTCATGATTTTTATGCTTGTAGTTACATTTAATGTTGTGGATCTTCCACGAAACAAGGTAGGTCTATCAACAATGAAACTTCCATGAAACAAGGTCTATCACCTATGTTATAGCAGCTATAAACAATCGTTACCTCAGAAGCCTCTCACATACACTACTTTCATACCAAGTACCACAAGGCATGGCAGTTTCTTTCAGCTCAAAATGAATGTCAGGTTGGCTTCTGGTGCTGCCAAACTTTACTAAATAAATGTCAATAAAACTGTTGTTTAAGTAAAAGACATTCCATGGCTAGGTGTGTGTTACATGATTTTAACGCATGACTTGAAGGCAAAGAACCGCCTTAAAGAACACGTTAAAGCTGTCATTTGGCTGAAAGGATAAAAAATAATGTTTAATTTGCATTATTTATTTTATATATAGGTCATTAGATTTCTAAATCATACACAGAGATTAAGTAGTGTGATAAGATTATATTTCTTTCGCACGAGAGAGAGAGCAAGAGAGAGAGAAAAAGAAAACATGAGCAAGAGACAGAGACAGCAAGATAGAGAGAGGGAGAACGAGAGCAAAAGAGAGAGCGAGAGAGCAGGAGAGAGAGAGCAAGAGAGAGAGAGCGAGAGAGTGCAAGAGAGAAGGAGAGAGCAAGAGAGAGAGAGAGAGAGAGACAGAGAGAGAGAGCGCAAGAGAGAGAGTGCAAGAGAGAGAGAGAGAGAGTGCGAGAGAGAGAGAGAGTGCAAGAGAGAGTGAGAGAGAGAGAGAAACAGAGGGAGAGAGAGCAAGAGAGAGAGAGAGAGAGAGAGAGCATGCAAGAGAGAGAGAGAGAGAGCAAGAGGGTGAGAGTGTTCCAGTTCATCCCAAAGGTGTTCAGTGGGGTTGCCATCAGGGCTCTGTGCAGGACACTCGAGTTCTTTCACTCCTACCTTAACACACCATGTCTTCATTGGAGCATTATCATGCTGGAACAGGTTTAGGACAATCTTAATGTTACAGTATAAAGAGACATCCAAGACAGCTTTGTGGGAACAGTTTGGGGCAGAACCACTTAGGAGTGTGATGGTCAAGTGTGCACAAACTTTTATCATGCAGTCTATATAGTAAACAGTGATCAAGTCAGTCAAGGAGTGATTTTAGGAGAGATCTCAACCCAGTTCGCCTACTCAACTGACAGGCATGAAGTGCCTCTGGCCTTGGTCATGTTTTTAAAATAAAAACGGCGCACTGTGTTGAAGCGGTGAACTGCCAATCCGTTCAATTTTTTTTTTTGTCGCTGCAGGACATTTTGCTGAACAGACCCTAATTTCCATCTACCATGGACGCTTCCTTTTAAAGCCCAGTTGTTGCTATACTCCAGTCCTATACTGCAGGCTGAGCTTTTGAAAAAACCTAACAATTCCCTTCATAACACGCACTGCTTCCAACTGTTGAACTGGATGGCATTTTATAAACTTGGGCAGGCCAGTGGCAGCTCAGTGGTTAACCTGTTAACATTCTAGAGTTCTTCGAAAATTTGCATAGTAATAAAGGGTTCAATTAAATGTTTTACATTTAATCTACCGTCATTCCCTTCATTCCATTTAGTCATACTTCATTCCCCCAGTTAGTCTACCTCCCTAGTATGAGCAGGACATGGACACGCAAAACACCTGGCTATAAATCGTAGCTCCGTAAAAGGCCATTTGAAACACTCTTCATTACAAAGCAGCCGTTTTGCGCCAAGTGGTGCAATTTCTCATTGGAAGTGTGTGACTTTGGAGCTTTGGAAGGGCACCAAGGCCACCACTGCTTTAACAAGAAATGATTTCTGTAACACGGCACATAAAATGGAGGGAGATTTTTTTATTATTGAAAATTGAAATCGGCATCAACGAAGCAAGAAGCATTATTTGGACTTGTTTTTCATATCACGGATTTAGATTGGGGGTTTGACTTCAAGTGCAAGTGAGAGTGATGGAACAGGCTTGTTCGTTAAAAGATCACTGCCGTTGGTAAAAGAATTTAATTTGGTACTTCTCTGAGGCAAAGCTTTATCATAGTAACACTTATATTGGATGTTTCTCATTTCTTTAATTGTGCCTCATTTCCTTTGCTTCCCTTCCTCTCTTCTTAACTCAAGGACGTTCAGAAAAAGGTGCAATGGAGGAAGCCATCGAGACAGGAGGAATCGTTTTCCAAATAAATCGTCCTTGCTCCCTGACGCATCACTTTAAAGTGCAGACTTTAGTCAGTTTATTTATGGATGACGTTTCCATCGACCTACAGAACAGTGATTATACACTAAATTATTCTTAATTAAAACATTATAGCATGTCACCTCACTTTTCCCTCTTTTATGCAACGATTTTATTCGTACCCACTGATTAGTGAAATAAGATTATGAATCTTATATTTGTGGTCCATATTCTTGAATCATTTATTGTCATTTGGTGTTTTTTTTGAGAGATATGGAGCATTTTTACTGTAGGCAAACACACACACACACACACACACACACACACACACACACACACACACAAACCTCTGCAGTGGTTAGAATGCCAAGTAAACAGCTTTTAAAGAGCATTTTACTAAGTAATATGATTATTTTCCCTCGTGCAACGTGCTTGAATTCTAGGAATTTTAAGCCTGCGCTCATGGTATTAAGTAGTCCTTAAGCACTAAGTAGCTCCTATGGGGTCAAGACACTGCTGAAGTTTCCATTTTAGAAACAGGTAGGGTCATGGGGTTTGCAAGCTGTAAAGATGTTAGGATTTTGAGCTGGAAGAAATGAACACAAAATCAAGGAAGCTCCACAATATTTGCAGGAGCTTGCAAGTTTTCAAATTTGGGCCAAGACGCGTCATGTGACATCATCACAACGCGCAGTCAGCCAAAGCCCCCTTTGATTCAAGTGCGTCAAACATGAGTAAAGCTAAAAGGGCTCATTTACAGCTAACAAACATCACTGAAAAAAGGCCGTGCAAAAGAATTTCGTGCACTTGCAATTTCGCTAATTTAAGTAGTTTTCCACAAAAAAATTAAATAAATAAATAAATAAATAAATAAATAAATAAATAAATAAAAAAGCCACAGCACAATCAAGCATTTCTGCCCGCAACAACTACAAAAAAAAAAAAAACCTGTATGGACTGGTTATTGTCATAAGAAAATAGAACATTGTATGCTTTTCCAAGATTGTATCGTTGAAATGTCTTTAAAAAAAATGATTACGACTAACCATAGAAAGCTTTGGAGCTGATGAGGTGACATGATGGTCTCATACCCAGAAAATATTACATTGTGGCCACGAGTTGCCAAAGTCATGGCCACAAATTGTGTACATTTGAGCCCACGACTTAAGGATGATGTTGCACCACATATTAATAGGTGGACTACAGGTCACCTCAGCAGCTCTGTAAGCCCTTTCCCAGTGGAAGTAGCTGTTCTGTAGAGACTGCAAAGTTCCTTGACCTCAAGTGAGCAAAATATAATGAAGGAGCTATAAATCAAGCTGCTTCTATTCAGTAGCACACAATACAGGGCCTGTGTATGTGCTAAACTGCGTACTGCCCCTGGTTGCACAGTGTGAAGCCTCACAGCTCCAGCATTCCCAGCTCAATCCTGACTTCATATATTATATATTATATAAAACTGATCAGCTATAACATGAAAGCCTCTGACAAGTGATGTGAATAACATTGATTATCGTAGGAAGCACGTGAACAGTCAGTTCTCAAAGTTGATGTGTTGGAAGCAGGAAAATAGGCAATCATAAAGATTTGAGCAACTTTGACAAGGGCCATATTGTGATTTTGTGACTGGGTCAGAGCATCTCCAAAATGGCAGGTCTTGAGGGTTGTTCCTGGTGTGCAGTGGTCCTACCAAAACTGGTTCAAGGAAGGACAACCAGTACACAGGCAACAGGGTCATGGGTGCCCAAGGCTCATTGATACACGTGGGGAGTGAAGGCTAGCCCATCTGGTCCAATCTCACAGAAGAGCGACTGTATCACAAATTGCTAAAAAAGTTCATGCTGGTTATGATAGAAAGTTGTTAGAACACACAGTGCATAGCAGCTTGCTTCATGTGCTCTGAGAGAGAAAGATAGATAGATAGATAGATTCTGCTGGGAAACTTTGGGTCCTGGCATTCATGTGGATGTTACTTTGATACGTACCACCTACGTAAACACTGTTTCAGACCAAGTACACCCAACAGTATTCCCCAGTGGCAGTGGCCTCATTCAGCAGGATAATGCGCCCTGCCACACTATAAATATTGTTCAGGAACGGTTTGAGGAACATGACAAAGCATTCAAGGTGTTGACTTGGCCTCCAAATTCCCCAGATCTCAATCCGATCAAGCAGCTGTGGGATGTGCTGGACAAACAAGTCCGATCCATGGAGGGCCAATCTCGCAATTTACAGGATTTAAAGGATCTGCTGCTAACCTCTTAGTGCCAGATTCCACAGCACACCTTCAGAGGTCTTGTGGAGTCCATGCCTCAATGGGTCAGAGCTGTTCTGGCAGAACAAGGGGGACCTACACTACTATTAGGTTTTAATGTTATGGCTGATCCGTGTATACGTATATTAAAAGAAAGAAAGAAAGAAAGAAAGAAAAAAGTATATAAAAAGTGGTTATTGTGAATTAAGAAAGGACATAAGAACATAAGACATTTTAAAGCTGAAAGAATCTTAAACAATGTCTTCCATAAACAATGGGAAACTATTAGCTCGTCTTCCCTGTTACCAGGCAGCCAATTCGTGGCTGCGTCCCAAACCACGCACTACTGCACTAAATAGTATGCCCAAATAGTGCAAGTCACCTGTGGATGGAGAACGTTACACTCACTCACACACAGAGAGAGAGAGAGAGAGAGAGAACTAATATAGACCAAAAATGAGTGAAATGGTGTTAATTGAGTCTGAGAGTTAACAGAAATGTCCATAAAATCTTTACTCACTTTTATGTTTAGCGGCGTGCCACGGTTGCTTGGAGACACTCGGACTCTGCATAACCCTTCTGGCTGATTTCAGCACGTCCATACTGAACCTCAGGTAATATATTTATATTCAAAATCCCTAAACAAACCCAAACATTCGCTGTCTATAAGCGCCTCATCCGATCCGTGGACTTTCTCCTCTCTGTTTTGATGCTGTTATCCAGCTGCACTCATTTTCAGCTCAGGGTCCGAGTGGGCGGAGTTATGAGTGTCAATCATAAAAAAACCCCGCACGTGCCTTAGCAACGCTACATTGTCTATAAGCACTGTATACAGTTTTAATTAAAATATTTCAGTTTTTCCCAAACAACAATTTTTCCTCCTTAACTGTTTGCCTACATCTGAAATTCTTTGTACTTATGCTTGTGTGTGTATGTATGTATGTGTGTGTATGTATGTATGTATGTATGTGTGTGTGTATATATATATATATATATATATATATATATATATATATATATATATATATACACACACACATACTTATTGAATAAGTATGTGCAGCCACATACTTATACATATACACATACATTATTGAATTGCAGTGCTTTCCAAATAAACCACAAGAGATGTTAACTTCAAGTCATACTTAAAGATGTGAAAATATGCTTGCATTGTCTGTCCTCCTTTTTTTTTTTTTTTTTTTTTTTTTTTTTTTACACGTCGTCCAAAGCGCCCTCATGTGGCTATTGGGGAAAATTCTACATATTTCTACATATATGTATTTGGAGTTTATATTGATCTATAGCTGAAGCATCCACAACAACTTGCTCAAATGAATGATTCATTCATTTTTTTTGTTTTGTTCTTGCATTTAAATTATGACTTACCAAAGAAACAGAGAGCAAAAGAGATACAAGTGCTATAGTCTTTACTCAACACAAAGTCCCCTACACGCCCCCCAAAAAACAAAAAACAAAAAAAAAGACACACAAAAAAAAAAACACAAAAAAACAGAAGGTACAATTCCATTACAATCCACAGAAATACTTTAAAAAAAAGTAAATAAAATGGACAAGGGAACAATTAAATTTGAATATTTTGTGACCCTAGTTTTATAATGTTCTTATGTGGGTGAAGATGCCTGATTATATATATATTATATATATATAACCAAGATATCATTTTATAAATCATCCCTGTTGCAAAATGAGATCAAACCCTCAAAACAAGTCTGTTGCAGGAGGAAAACTTCAGAACAGTCACATAAGAAATTAGGGCTGCTGAGAGAATACACATACTGTGCACATTTGTTATGGTAAACTCTATATGGGGAAAATACTTGGCACTTATGTTTAAAATGGAAACATTCAGCACAAAGTTTACACCATTCCAATGTCGTAAAAACAAGTCAGTACCGCTTCCTAGGGGAAGGGAATCTAAAACGAGAGGGCGTTTTGTAACTGACAAAACGGGGTTGCTTGTTTTCAGTGATAACTCTGTGACATCTGGAACTGTTGGACAAATAAAATCCAAAGCAACATGAAGATGACTGAATAGAAGTACCGTTGCTGTGTGTGTGTGTGTGTGGGGGGGGGGGGGGGGGCTGGATGATCATGTGATATAGGATCATCAGGTTGAGCGAGGAAGAACCAGTCCAGGTCATGAATTAAACGTAATTACTTCAAACTGAAAAAAAAATATTAAAAAATAATAATAATAATAATAATAATAATAATTCAAGGCACTGCATTAAAACAATGACTGGAAATTGATCAGCTATCCCTACCTTGTATATGTTTCTGCATACAAGCTAAATTTCAGTTTTGGTCCAGTTACAAAGAGGAGTTGCTTTGATGGCAAAATACAATATGTATTCGCAAAATGTTTATGCAGCATATAATTAACAAATCCATCAAAAATCAGTCTCCTCTGAACCTCGTCCTCAACAGGGGCGAATGAAAACATTCAGGATGCTTCGGGAAAGAATAAAAGTATTGAAATTTTCCCCAAGGAAAACCAGAAACGACCAATTACAGCACCTTGGTTCCAAGAGAAATGGTAACACCATGGTTATCATTAAATGGAAACATGTTTCAGGCAACGCCTCATGAATACTAACTCTTCTTTTATGGTCAAATGATTCAATGTGAAGTATTCATTGTTTTCTAACACAAAACCGTGCCATTCGTGCTGGCATTTATATTTAACACAAAAACGCAGCAAGACAAAACTGCATTAAAAGTAGGCCATAGTACCTTAACTGAACAATCATAAAATCCAAACCAAGTGCTCTTAATCTAGAACCTTTCCTTTCTCTCCTGTAGTTTAATCAACACCACATTACAAATTACTGAAAGGACATGGGGATTTTTAAATCAACAAAAAACAACAACACTCTTAAGGAGGTATGCATACTGATCCTGGTCAATTCAGAAAAACGAAAAAAATAATAATAAACAAAACCGGGGGTCATTTTTTAAGCGGCTGGTAGACGGATGCATTGGGGTCCAGGCTGGATGGACTCGTGTCCATAAACTTCGACGAGTAGTGAGGTGAAATAGGAGGCATGCTGTTGGAGTCGGACGAATACGCGATGCTGGGCATGACAGCCATGACCTCGGCTATCTTTTGCTTCAGCTCCTTGATCTCCTGCTCCTTCTGTAAGATTTGACCTGCGCATAGATCCGGTCAAATATAAGCATCGGTGTGGGTGTGACAAATGATGAGAGCAAAAACTGACTAAACTGACGAGGAGGGAAAAAAAAAAATAATAAATCACCTTGTGCAATCTCGAGCTGCCTTTTGGCATCTCCTAATGCTGAGAAGAGATCCAGCTTGATCCTGGTCTCGGCACTCAAGCTGTTCTCCAGGTGCTGCGTTTTATCCTGCATGGCCGACAGTGCCAACATGAGGACCTCCGTGTCCTTCTCGTTCTCTTTGTACTTGTGCAGTTCCTGACAAAACAGAGCAGAAAGTGGAGCCATGAGTGTTGCCATATTATACTGTAAATTTGTGTATTCACTTCTTCCACCTATTCTCTGTTATTAACACCACCAATCCTTCATGAAGCGTCCTAATAACTATACAATACCTGCTGTGAATGCTGGAGAGGCATGACCCAGTAGATAATTTTATCCCAACAATTGCATAACCTTTTAATACTCTGTACGGTGTTCAACCAAAAGCTAAGTCACGCACAATTCAAAAAACACGTGTACAAAAAACACGTTTTCAGCAAAGTCACGAAGTAGCGCATGCGATAAATATCGCAGTCAGTCATCTTTTCCTTTCTTCTCCTCACCTTGTATAAGCCCATGGTTGGAGTCTTCCAAAACTGCCAATAACCTTGTCCCATCTCTTCTGCCACAGTGAATGTATTTTCATTTTTTATTGTTTAAATACATTTTGGGCCATCTTTGGTGCAACACTATGGAACTCTGACACCTGCTAGGTTTGAGTTGGTATTCCCTCACTCAGTGCGCAAACTTGCTGTGTTTATTTGCCCAGAAGAGGATCGCTCATTGGGCCCGTCTACAAAAAGGCCCTGGAAAGTGTTCCAAATTGAAGAACTGGCGTGACCAAATGGACTTCTCCATCCATCCCAACAGCACCTGGAATACAAACTCGAGTTTCGCTGTCGGCCCCCGACGTTCCCAGGGGCTTGTTGATATCAAACCCCAACAAGATTGTTGCTCTGACCCAGTTCATTCCCTCTTGGACAGAGGAATCATTGAAATAGTAACCCTGGTTTATTGTTCAGAAGAAGGTTGGTGGTTTCCACTGGATTTTAGATTTGAGGGGACTGAACTGGTTTCTAAAGATCCTCCCTTTCTATATTCTTATTAGAATTCATATCATTTAAAGAAGTCATATCATGATTTTTAAACTTCATTATTTTGTTTATTGGGTGTAATAAAAATATGTTACCATGCTTTAATATTAAAAAAAAAACAAAACAAACAAACACATTATTTGTCACATACTGTACATTATTGCAGTACCGCTATTCCAGGCTGCCAGAAACGCCCGATTTCTCCAAAACCCCTCCTTCTGAAAAGCCTAGAGTGCTCTGATTGGCCAGTTGACCCGTTGCATTGTGATTGCCCCAAAAACCTCAAGCGTGTGTCAGAAATGTAACACCACTTGGCTTAGTTTCAGCCTTTAAGGCTTCTAAAGCAATTCTAAGCAGTTTTACCGTATCAGTTTGAGCCCGAGTCAGATTTGGAAAATGTGGATGATCAAGCGGAATCAACTCTGCATACGTAATACATTCCCAAACAGAAGGAAAGCATTAAAAATCATGTCAGGACCCCTTCAAGATATATGAGAGTGACCCTGTCTCCCATGCTGGCCAGAGACTGCTGTTTTGAGATGACTGGCTCAAATGCCCCCCTACCAAGGAGCATGTCATTTGGGACACATCAACTTTCTTCCAATGTGTGACATACAGTATCTCACAAAAGTGAGTACACCCCTCACAGTTTTGTAAATATTTGATTATATCTTTTCATGTGACAACACTGAAGAAATTACACTTTGCTACAATGTAAAGTAGTGAGTGTACAGCTTGTGTAACAGTGTGAATTTGCTGTCCCCTCAAAATAACTCAACACACAGCCATTAATGTCTAAACCACTGGCAACAAAAGTGAGTACACCCCTCAGTGAAAATGTCCAAATTGGGCCCAATTAGCCATTTTCCCCTCCCCGGTGTCATGTGACTTGTTAGTGTTACAAGGTCTCAGGTGTGAATGGGGAGCAGATGTGTTAAATTTGGTGTCATCGCTCTCACACTCCCTCATACTGGTCACTCGAAGTTCAACATGGCACCTCATGGCAAAGAACTCTGAGGATCTGAAAAAAAGAATTGTTGCTCTACATAAATATGGCCTAGGCTATAAGAAGATTGTCAAGACCCTGACACTGAGCTGCAGCACGGTGGCCAAGACCATACAGCGGTTTAACAGGACAGGTTCCACTCAGAACAGGCCTCGCCATGGTCGACCAAAGAAGTTGAGTGCACGTGCTCAGCGTCATATCCAGAGGCTGTCTTTGGGAAATAGACGTATGAGTGCTGCCAGCATTGCTGCAGAGGTTGAAAGGGTGGGGGGTCAGCCTGTCAGTGCTCAGACCATACGCCGCACACTGCATCAAATTGGTCTGCATGGCTGTCGTCCCAGAAGGAAGCCTCTTCTAAAGATGATGCACAAGAAAGCCCGTAAACAGTTTGCTGAAGACAAGCAGACTAAGGACATGGATTACTGGAACCATGTCCTGTGGTCTGATGAGACCAAGATAAACTTATTTGGTTCAGATGGTGTCAAGTGTGTGTGGCGGCAACCAGGTGAGGAGTACAAAGACAAGTGTGTCTTGCCTACAGTCAAGCATGGTAGTGGGAGTGTCATGGTCTGGGGCTGCATGAGTGCTGCCGGCACCGGGGAGCTACAGTTCATCGAGGGAACCATGAATGCCAACATGTACTGTGACATACTGAAGCAGAGCATGATCCCCTCCCTTTGGAGACTGGGCTGCAGGGCAGTATTCCAGCATGATAATGACCCCAAATACACCTCCAAGACGACCACTACCTTGCTAAAGAAGCTGAGGGTGAAGGTGACGGACTGGCCAAGCATGTCTCCAGACCTAAACCCTATTGAGCATCTGTGGGGCATCCTCAAATGGAAGGTGGAGGAGCACAAGGTCTCTAACATCCACCAGCTCTGTGATGTCGTCATGGAGGAGTGGAAGAGGACTCCAGTGGCAACCTGTGAAGCTCTGGTGAACTCCATGCCCAAGAGGATTAAGGCAGTGCTGGAAAATAATGGTGGCCACACAAAATATTGACACTTTGGGCCCAATTTTGACATTTTCACTTCGGGGTGTACTCACTTTTGTTGCCAGCGGTTTAGACATTAATGGCTGTATGTTGTGAAATACCGTATATTATTAATATAGCCAGGTTACTATGTGCAGATCGCTATGGTTTCTGGTGAGGATTCTGGGATATCATCAATTGTGGTTCTCCCTGGCAGAGCCACAGAAGATGTGCCGATACTCCATGTTGCACAGAATTCAGCAACTAAGACACAGAGTTACACTGTGGCCCCAAGATGGCAAGCAAGAACTTAGTTTTCACTGCTGCTCTTCCTGGTGGTCAAAAGCTGCTGGGTTCATCCCTGAGCAGATCTGCTATCTCGACTCAGCAGAGAGATTTGCTACTCTCAACCATGTGACCTGTGCCTGTGTGCTTGTCCCCTTGGAATGAATCATGAACTGAAGGCTGCAATCTAGCAGTCTGGCAAGCACTTAAACAGAAGAGCCTGTATGCCCTTAGGTGAAAGCTGGTCTGCATTAACACCGTGGCTGGCAACTCTCTGGAGGCTCATAAACTTATCCTCGCTCGTCTAAACAGGAGTTTTTTAGTCTAAAGCATTTTGCTTCATAAGAAGCCTTGAATTCTTAAAGATGGTGCAGTCAGCAAAAAAAAACAGTGTGGCACTGTGACTCTGCATAAACCTCAGGTTATGCAAATCCCACTTGTATTTATTGTTTTAGGTTTTTATTGGTGAAAAGCTTGTGGCTCACCTGCACTTTGCCCTCCAGCTCTTGGATCTGCTCCTCTTTAAACGTCAGGTCGTGGGAGAGCTTCTTACATTCGGATTCCAGCTCTCGAATTCGACTCCTCAGGGAGTCTGTGCACTCGCCTCTACAGCATCAAGAGAAAGTGAGGGAGGAGGCGGAGGGGAGACCATCAAACAGTCACTGATATCATATCAAAGTCAGGGACAATGAAAATGTAGGTTCAACTCCGTGCACCATAACCACTTTGTAACCAAATTGAATGTGATAAATTTACTCAAGTTACAATCTAATATGATTGCTTAAGAATAAAAGCTGTAGAATAAAAATTACGCACGCTTTTGATAAATAAGAGCAGTCTTTAACTGGTTACATAATACTAAGAATTATGGGTTGAATGATTTGGAGAAAGAGGAAAGAACCCTTATATTAGGACATACAAACGTGAACTATCTTCACTAGTTACGTACATGCATATAAAAAGACCCATGCTTGTCCCTATTCCTTCTCTGCTACATTCAATTCTTCGTAGATCTGCACATACGTAAAGAATAACAGGTATGTTGTTGCTATTCGAGATGCTGTACAGCGGCCGACTCTTCAGGCTTTACCTGGACGCAGCAGTGAGAGCGACAGCCCGTGCAGCCATCGCCTCCTCCACCTTTTTCCTCTTTTTCTCCTCGTTTAGCTGTTTCTCAGCCACGGACCGTGCGTCTTGCTCGGACTTCAGCCGCTTCTCCAGCTGAGTGATGGTCTGCTTTTCCTTCTGCTTGGACTGCACTGCGTTATGAAGCCTGATGCAGAGACACAAAGCACCATTAATGAAAGCAAATGCTGATGTTTTGATACCAATGGCCAAAACTTTAAAGAATAGCAACCAGGCGATGACATTATTTAACCAATTAGTATTTGACCAGTACTTGTCACCAGTATTTCCACCAGCAAGTGAGCCCATAATAGTGCAGACCATCAAACCACTGACATCACATAATTGTTCTGATTAAAGATTCTGGCTGGAGTTGCTCTCTAGCAGGGGGAAAAAAAATTTAGTACCAGATCAAGTGTCTGCTAAAGTTAATCTGGTGGTTTTAACTTGTCAGCAATTTCAACAACAATTTTATGTTCCAGATTTACTTTCATTTAATTACCCACAGTAATGTTTTCCTATTGCTATTTCCATTTCTTCCCTGTGATCCGCCATCTTGTAATTGGGGCAAATCCCAAATTGCTTCCTATTCATTTTGCTTGCACCCTGGATAGGATGTAACATAATGGCGCTTAACCGCCCTACCGGGTGTGTTTTCTTAACATTGTCTTTGTGCTCCTAAAAATGACATTTTTGGCACACTGGGCTGTGTTTGGGAGTGCGGGCGGCCATTAAGTGAAATTTCGAATAGTTAAACTATTGTCACGCTCGTGTTTGGGTGTTCGCGTCGCCAAACTAACGTGCAGCGCTGTGGTTCCTTTCAATCTACGAAAGAAAAAAGCTCCGCGCGGATTTTAATATCGAAAGGAGGCATGCCTGGTTTTGTTTTAAAATCATTAACTCCTACTCCTCCGAGCTGTACTGTTCGGTGAATAAGCACGAAAAGTCTAAATGGTTTACCTTCATATATTACCATAGATTGTGTACAACGTCACTTTAGCTTTTAGTACACCAGACTGCGGAGTTGTTAGATAGCCATGGAGAGACTGGAGCATCTCCTGCAGCCCAGTATAAAAACATTTTTTTGCAATATTAATACATGTTTGAATTTCTATTGAGATGGAACTGCTATGGCTCCAATTCACATTTTGAATACACAGAGTTGCTTCTTTTTTTTTTTCTCCACAATAAATCGGAAAAGTGAAGAAAAAAAGAAAGGGGGGTTTTCGGTGCATATTGAATTCTCACTTGTTCTGGAGCAGCTCGTTTTCGTGGCGGAGCTGGCTGAGCTCTGAGCGAGTGGTCCTCTCGGCGCTGTTCAGAGAGCTGATCTGAGAGCGCAGCTCCTGCTCCAGCTGGCGGCTCGCCTGCAGATCCGCCTTCAGCTTCTTTACGTCCTGTTCCAGACTGCACACACGATCACAACACGTTTCGCTCACAAACTGAAAAACACACCATCAGGTGCAGCTTTGTTTTGGTAAATCAGTGGCATGCACCAGTAATTTGTTATATACAATATGCCACCGGATCCAATACGTGGTCATTTGAACGTCTCCACCGACAACAATCACCTTGTCTGGAACAGCACCGCACTACCTCAACACTCTCCTGAAGGCCTAAGTTCCTTCACGCAATCTGCGATCGATTAACGACCGACGCTTAGCAGTGCCTACTGTGTGGCTCACGGTCCCTTTCCAGAACCTTCACACTATCTGTTCCTCAGTGGTGGAATGAACTTCCAACCTCAATCCGGTCCGCAGAATCTGTCACCACCTTCAAAAACAGCTAAAGACCCACCTCTTCCGTGAACACCTAACTAACCCCTAAAACGCCAATCACACAGTATCCTAAAAACATGAAAAAACCCTACTCTGTGCACGTTGCTTCTTCTAGAACTCAATTAGAAATCTCGTATAGTAGCACTACTTGTATTGTTCTCCGCTTGATATATCGCTTTGCTTGTATTTCCTCATTTGTAAGTCGCTTTGGATAAAAGCGTCTGCTAAATAAATAAATGCAAAGGTAAATAGATACACTATAAGGAGTATTTGCAATTCGCTGTTATAGGAAATTCATCGACCAATCAGAATCAAGGACCCACCAGCTGTGTGATATAAAACATAAACATACTAAATAGATGACTTATTAATGGCCAACCATCAGGAAGCTTCTTACCGCACTAAAGCGTCCGGTTTACTGAGCTGGTTGTTGGGTATACAGTTCTCCATCAGCTCTCGATGGGCGTTCTTTCCTATGCCCTTCTGCTTCCTCTCGCTTCTATTGGACGAGGATGGCACACTGCCATTGGTGGAGCTGTGGCTGCGTGGGGAGGAATTTTTGTAATGTCTGGAGGAGGAGGCGGAGCTCGCGTCTGTGCCACCCGCGTCCTCCGCGCAGCCGTTCAGCTCGTTGTTCAGTCTCTTGCTGCTCGGATAGTTCTCCATGTACTCAATGTCCTGCAGCTTCGACTCCACAGTGTGTAGGATGTTGTTGTTTATTCCTATGCTGTGCTGGTGCTGTTTCTTGGCCCGCTGCTCCAGCTCGGGGAAAGAGATGGGCAGCTTCTTGGTGCCGTTCTGAGCCAAAAGCGTCGGCTCTGCTTCCATCATTGATTTAGACGCGCCTAGATGGGGGGGGGGGACAATTACAGAGGAATAATGTGGAGATTTTGGCAACCACATCATAAGATCAGAAGCAAAGTTGAGGCAGCCTGATGCTGCTACATTTCCACTTCCAAGCTGAAGGGAAGCAGAATATTAAACGCAGCGTGTCCGCCATACTCATTTGCATAACAATTTGCCATAAACAGGTCTATAGAGACATCATTAAAATGCCCAGCAGCAGTAAACATGGCAGCATTTGGTGACCAAAATAAGAATGTAGATGTGCATTATAGAGTGGAAAATGCTTACAAGGAGAAAGGAAAACATTACACGAAGGAGAAAGGAAAACATTACACGGTGCATCAGTGATGGTTTTACTGACTGCAGTCAATATTTTATGCACACTGAGGAACCAACTACATGATTTTCCCCATGCATGGAGGACTATGGGGGAAAGTGCTTGTTGAAACTAACAGCAGACCTTCTGCATTTCATCCTCCAGTTTCCAAGAAAGTCTGTACAATTTACTTGTGTAATCCAAACATCTTTATCCAATGCCAGCGACACGGACATGTTTCCGAGGTTAAAAAACGTCACAAGGTTCACTCGTCGAATCACGTGTTGCTTACCTTCCTCAGCCTCCCTCTCCTGCCTCTGGAGCATCTGCTGTTCTAGAGGCAGAGCTTGCTGCAGGAGCTGCATGTAGAACTCGTTCTCCTTCTGCACCTCCTTCTGCTTCCGCAGGCGCATCTTATAGCTCACGTAGCTCTTAAAGCCGAAGCCCAGCGTCACCACCGGGTAGCCGATGCTGTCAAGAAAGCAAAGCGAGACGAAGCAATAGTAGAACTACTCCCATTAGGCAGGTCGCGATAATTACGTTACCGACTTAGCGTACGATATACGGATCGTTTTTGCAGACCTCGACATCGCCCGTTGACAAAAAAAAAAAAACGACACGCAAGATATTAACAATGCACTAAAGATTGTGTTGTTTTTTTTTTGAAGATCTAACCCGGTCGTACTCAATAATGTCGGGGACTGACCCGCTTAAGCTGCGTGAGCTGAAGCTGAACAGTGGATGAACAAAAAGAATTAGAAGTCCGTTGCTCTTTGAAAGTTTGTACTTGTATTATCATGCTATTTATATTATCATTATATCCCTGGCATAAAATGTCTTAAAATGACAATAATAATTATTTCTGGGACAATACATCGTCCACCAAATGTAGTTATCGTGACAGGCCTAACTCCCGTGATTATTACAAATTTCTGTACCATAAGAGGAATAAAACATATTATTCTGTTGCATCACAATTTGTATCAGTTTACTGATACATTTATAGTTAATGTTGTGGAGCGTTCCAAAAAGAAGTTCGTTCCTGTTATCACTTACATTACAGCAGCTATAAACCACTGTTCCTTCCCCAACACTTCTCTCTTTCTCTCGCACTTTTGACATTAGTGCATGAGGCTTAGAAGTGATGGCAGCATTTTTAAACACTGTATTCTTACCAGCCGTTTTACACACACCTACCTTGCACCTTCTAGCTACAGTTAGAGCTCATTTCCCCCATGCACTGTGTGTGTGTGTGTGTGTGTGTGTTTGTGTGTGTTAATCAACCTCTAGCCCTTTAGCTGTGACTGTTTCTGATTGGCTGTGGGTTGGGTATTTTTAGCTGGCTTACAGCTCTGAATGAAGCGCTGACACCAAGGTGTTTCAAAATAGCAGCCTCTAGACGTTGAGGTGTGTCCGTCGGAGATTTTCAGTGTGATAACCTAGTCCTAGTATTATGGCTTCATCGGTATCACTGCATGAATCAAGCATTTAAAAGCGAACAAGCTGATGGTAAAAAATAATAATAATAATAATAATAATGATGAATGGAAATATTTGTTATGAAAACTTTGTACAAAAGTATTTTTGCGCATCTTTGTGCGCATATAAATAAATAAATAAATAAATAAAAACAAGCAGAAACAAAAATATCAAATCCTCTAATGCTCCTCTAATCAAATCCGCTTTCATATTGAAAGGGAAACAACTCATCCATCAGATCTCTTACAATGCCAATATTTGTCTGAGATGAAAGCGCAAGAGACTGGCTGCGCGGAAAGATAATGGCTCTCAGTTTAGGTGCACTGCATTATGGGTATTGTTTGTTTTGTATGCAGTACACAAAGATCGTGATGCCGCTCCACTTCACATCATCTTTGGGGGTTTTTTCCCCCCTTGTTTTGTTTGTTGGAAGCAAATGGCTGTTAGTAAATGCCGCACACTTCATCATCCCCTCCTGACTCGTCGTTATCTTTTTTTTCCCCCTCACGGTCAGACGTCAAAGAACAAACAGCATTTTTCTACGCCCAATTCTCAACAGGCTACTGTCGATCGTAAAGCACAGTAGACAGGACAATCAGGCTTTTGGGAAGTGCAGATGGTGTGAGCGCACTAGTATAAGGAACTTGATCGAAGAAGGAAAAAAAAAGCGGGCAGACGGTAATAGACGAATGTATTCGAATTGATATTTTGAAAATAAATAAATAAATAAATAAATAAATAAATAATCAGCACTGAGGTAACAATCTGATCATACACCATGACGAATCATGATACTATAACACCCCAACCACTACCACGATACTTCAGAAACAGTAATAAAATAAACAAAAACCGTTAAACTGAATTTGATGATACTTCCCTTTAATGCCTACACGGATAAAGAAGATTAAAATCCATTCAGTACCATTTAATTTCTCCTGTAATTATTAAAAAATACATGACCATACCAACAATCTCTCAGAAAAGTGTATCGTGTAATCATTTATCACGATATCGATATTATAATCGATATCTCACCCAACCCTAGGTAGGTTTAAGTATATAAGAAGGTCTATATGGGGAAATAAAACATACAATGAATACTGGCACTTGACTGCACGTTGTAGGATTCACGTTCACATGAAATGTCTACGTCGGTTTAAACAGAGCCGCATTGGACGGCCTTACCAGTGAGCGGCGAAAGGACGGCACAGGCCCACGTGGAAATTTTTCAGGTCTTTGAATCGGATGGCTGCTTCGATATAGACGAAGAGAATCCAGAGAGAGACCGTGGGTAGACATACACCTCGCTCTGAGGACACACAACCACACACACACACACACACACACACACACACACGAGGCCATCAGACAAACTCAATCTCCTGAACCACAATGGAAAGATTTCCATTTTCCAGCTTTCCATTTCAGGCAAGCAACAACCAGCAACACACACACACACACACACACACACACACACACACACACACACACAGTTGGCAAAATCCTTGATAACACTTCAAGAAATATCAAACTATATGGCTTTTCATTTCTTTAATTAAGCTTTCTTGTTTCTTTGAATTCCTCGACCCTCTGAGAGCCACTTTAAACATTTATTCTTGAGGATTTTAAAAGGATTGAGATTTTTTTTTTTTTTTTTTTTTAAATACCCCTCACCATTCCATTACTGGCTGTTAGAGAATTAGGAGAGGAATTCTTGTAATTCTTTTAATGTGAGGTTAAATATGCATGTGTGCTAAATGTTTAATGACGGGGGTGGAGGCAGAACAGAAATAAAAGCAGTGAAATAGCTTCTGTTTCAAGCAGAGGTGATCAAATATACTTGGAAAAGAAGTGAGGCAAATTAATCAATCAAATAAATAACAATGAATGAATTAATTCATGGATTCATTAATTAATTTTGGGAGGCAGAAATTGCATATTTTTGATTATTTTTAAACATCACACACAAACAATAAAAATGAAGTGAGAACATTTACAGTGATGTAAATATATATATATTTTTGCAACTTATCCTCCTGTAATAAATCAACTATATAATAAAGCCTGACAATTATTATAGATTTAATATATATATATATATATTCTGATACGTACCCGTGTGCCATACGTATTGTACCCAAACGTAAGTGCTGGCGGCGAAAAAGAGCCATTGCATAGGGATGAACAGCAGGCAGATGATGTCTGACGTGAATGTAACGCAAACGAAAAACACCGAGAACGCCTAGAAGACAAAAAGGGAACGGAGGAAAAGTTCATGGACATTGAGATCAGATCCTTTCAGCAGCATAATAAGAAGCAATTTTGGTGATTGTAAACAAACTCTGTTCTGCAGTCTCTGAGAGATAGAATTCCCATCGGAAACGTAATTAACTTCCCACACTGGGAGAATTATGCAGATATAATGGAGGGGGAAAAAAAACACAAACAAACACGCACAAAAAAAAAAAGCAGAGTTGCTTACTTGATATAGCTGTTTTCCATTTCTCAGTGTTCGCTATAAATACATGGCGTTCCTGAATAACCACAGGGAGGTTCAAGCAGAATATTTAGGGCTCATTTCTAATTGTCACATCAGTTTAGGGGTGATGTAGTTCTCCATGAACTACAATTCATTTTAGTTCCTACGATCATTTATTCATAAATATGCCACTTAATTTTATCACTCAAGTGGTCTGGAGCCAGTACACCGTTAATACATTCATCATACTGAGAGTATAAAGCCGTTTAGGGCAACAAAACACGGCAGTGCATTATTAACCATTTTACCACAGCAGCAACTGGTCAAAGGGTGTTGATTAATTTCCTAAAAAAACTGCTCTGACAGTAGTTCCTGCTGTAATTCAATTCAGTTTGATATTAATGTGCTCGTTCTAATACGTCATCATTTCTAAAACGACTTACACAAGGACTCTCCATGAAAGCAAATTAAAAACGTTGATACGGTGAAGCCTTCTGAGAGGAGGTGTTTATTTAGTATTTGGAGAAGGAGTCTCCTTATATATAAGGAGTCTTCTTATAGAAAAACTTTAGGCGAACATATTCATGCTAAAAGTCACAAAACTTCAGTTTTAATTTCATGGGGACTTTAATAACTAAAGAGACCCCAAAAAACCCCCACAAACAAACAAACAAACAAACAAGAGGCTGGTGAGGGAACTCCTGTTTATAGCTGTTTTGAGAGAAGTGATAACATAAACTAACTTGTTTCATAGACGTTCTACATTGTTAAACGTAACTATAAACAGATTTAAAAATATACAATATACATACACACACACACACATATACATATATATACATATATATGTGACTCGCCATTTTTAATGGAAAATTGCTGTGGTATAAGACAAATAAAATGCTGCAAGCCGTGCTGTTATTGGAAAACACTCATCTTCTGGATGGTAAAGGCAACACGCCACATTGTCGCTGATTATTTCTCTATTACATCATATAACGACAGGGGTGTTTTATTCCTACGTCTGTAAATATGGCGTAGCTACAGATGGTGAAATCCTTTGACAAGAAGATGCCACTCACCAGACCCTGGTACCTAAAGGAGTCATACACACTCCTGATAAAGAGCCAGAAAGGCCACAAGTACTCGAAGCGAAACTCCAGGACAAAGTCTGCCAGCAGCACCAGGGCCCACACGAGCAGGAACTTCAGGTACAGGAAGGTGCTGCGAGACACGAGATATAGGACACAGATCAGAAGCAGGTATTCATAACAATAACCAACTACCGCTTTACGTTACAGATCAGCTCGTCTCCCAGACAAACAATGCACGAGTGAACGTAAACACACACACACACACACACACACACACAAACCACGTTAGAAGATCTTTCACAGAAACGCATACCGCGATATTATTTCTGGTATTCACTTGGCAGAAGTTTATACATTTTCAGCAGGCCAGGAACAAACTGTCGCTGTTATCATGATGAGATAAGACCAGAAGTAAACATGTAGCCAGCTCATTAACTGGCACATGAACTTTGAGCTTGAACTTGACGATTATGTATTTATTTATTTATTTATTTTGATTATTACAAACTTTTTATTCACTACATGACTACACGACAAAAAAAAAAAAGTTCATCACAACTAATTGTTCTCAGTGAGATCTTCAGGTGGAAGTCAAGACATGTTGTAATCCTTGTATTACAGGTGAGATAGGAGCTCATCAATTAATTAACTAACTAATTCATTCATTCATATCCGACACCTGAAAGGTCTAATTTCCTTTTGCAATTAAGTTACAGTTTCAGTTAAAGAAGAAAGTAGATCTGGAGACGTTTCTACACTGTTGGTCCAGGTTACAAACCAGCCTCTGAGCTAAAGATGTCCTACCACACATGCGCCACTGCTTTATTACAGTTATATGCACTGTGCAAGGAGCACGAGCGCAAATATATATACACATGTCCATATATATATATATACACATAAAAAAGTCTATATAAATATATATAAATAAAACGTTCAATAACAGACTGTTTTAGCTAAAGCTAGGCCGTTATCACAGTGGCTCGGTTAACTTAGCCTGGTTTCTCCTCCCAGCTGGAGCTGACTGAGCGGTTTGGAAGTGTACAGCTTTATTTTGCGAAAAGAGCCGGCGCGGTGTGCCAGAGTAGCCGGGCTGAGGTGCGCCTCCTCCCGCGTACCTGCCGTGAATTCCCTCGGCGATACGGCTCCGCTTTAACGGGCGACGGAGTTTGCTGCAGTCCGCATTGCGCCGCTTCATTCTCCCCTCCCGTTCCGACTGGAATATATATATATATTGTATATATAATGTATATGTATATATATATTTATATATGTATATTTAATATATACGTGTACTATTGATTTCCCCCCTCAACCGTTATGTTGAGTAGAATCAAGTAGAGTCACGCCATGAGCACAAGCTGGTCAGCATTTAAACTCAAAGAGCCACAAAGCAATAAATAAAAACAACTCCAGCAAGAGAAAGAGAGAGAAATAAAGAGCTAAGCCCCGCCTCTTTAGTGCAACGTGTCCGCGGACGTGATGGCGTCATATTGGCCACGCCTTCTCTACGTCAACGATCATGGCGGCGCCCTAAGCGAGAAACTTCCATGCGTAAATGAAGTGCTTGTAGTTTTAAAGGTATGTGAATAACAGTACTGATTAAGTAGTGATATGTAAATGATATATAAATAGCGGTTATATTTATGAACTGTTCCGTGGATGTCTAGCAGTAAATGTTAACTGAGCTGATGAAGTCTAGACTGCCATGCCTTTCCCATCAGCCATGCTGGTAAACAATGTACACTGGAAATATTCCTCGCAGGTTTCTTTCGGTTTGTTAGATTGCAGCATTTGTGCAATTGGAATGATAAATGTGATGATTATTTTTCAGGTGCGTGAAGGTCATCAGAAATCTGCCGTAATTATCTGTCAGAAACTGGTGCTCCACTTTTCCTAGAGCTAATCACGATTAACGAATAGAAAATGAGGTTATAATAAGAGAGTAGAGAAAAGGCCAAAATTAGAAAAATGACTAGGAATTAATTTATTCATGAGTCTTTTGATTAGCCCAGCTATGGCTTTGGCGAGGAACCTCGGCAGGTATCACAATATCTGTTTTATAGGTTCCATCCATCCATCCTTCCATCCTTCCATCCATCTACCTATCTATTCATTCAAACTTTACAAAAGTAATCATTTAACAGGAAGAATCTGAGCGCACATCATGATCATGTGATCAGCTCATTGAGCTATCCTGCTTTAATCTGGCAGGAGGATACCGATGAAACAATCGGAGCAAAATAAATCTTATGGGATTTGGGTATGCGAAATGAATGTGTTCTGCTTGAGAATCTCGTTAACACAGGTTCAGATCGGGCCGCATTAAAAGTCGTTGACGTAAGTCCAAAAGTAATGTCGATATTTACACAGGAAGGTTGCTTGTAATCAGAGTCTGGTTACGCACCAGTTTTTTTAAATGCGGCCCATTCAGCTTTATAAGATTACCTGCGTGTAGTTCATACCTGTGAGATATTTCTTAAGTAGAGCTAGGGTTAGGGTTTTGAGATGTCAAATTTATAAACCACTACCAATGATCTTGCTGATTCCATGCACTTTCCTGTAAAGAGAACACACATGTGGATTGAAGAATAAGCTGACCGAGCACTCCTCTGCTATGCTTACAGCTCACGTTAAGCGTTCATAACTTTATCCCGTGTCTCATGTTAAGATGCTGCCTTCTTCAACGTGTACTTCTGATGCTGTCCTCCTTCAGCATGGGCAGTGGTGGCTCTGTGGTTAAAGGCTCTGGGTTTCTGATCAGAAGGTCAGGAGTTCAAACCCCAGCACTGCCAAGCTACCACTACTGGGCCCTTGGGCAATTTCAGAATTAAATGCTCACTATGTGCTCTAAACACTTAAATGCATCTCCAGGAGTCATTGTAAATGGTGTGCACTTATATAGCGCTTTTATCCAAAGCGCTTTACACTGTGTCTCATTCACCCATTCACACACACACTCACTCACCAATGGTAGCAGAGCTGCCATGCAAGGCGCTAACTTGCCATTGGGAGCAACTTGGGGTTCAGTGTCTTGCCCAAGGACACTTTGGCATGTGGAGTCACGTGGGCCGGGAATCGAACCGCCAACCCTACGATTAGTGGATAACCCGCTCTACCACCTGAGCCACAGCCGCCCCATTGTAATGTAAGATAATCGCTACTGGGATTCAGGCATTAACGGACTATAAACACTTTACATATATCCGTTACCACTGTTAACAACTGGAAGATGTTGGTGTTTGTCTTGTGGTTGATATTCTAGTTTGAAACTGTATTATTACTGGACACATTGAGCATTTGTGTCCCGTCATCTGTCATCTTAAATCTGCATGGCTGTAACATTCTGCTGTTCTTTCTCCAGTGATCTACATAAAGACAGGAGAAAGATGCCAGCAGCACTAAACCTCGGCAATGAGGTGGTGAAAATGAGAGCCGAGGTGAAGCGGGTGAAGGTCCTCATCATTCGCAAGCTCACCCGCCAGATCTTCGCTCTGAAGAAGAAGAAAGGGACCGAAGCCGACCTGGAGAGGAACCAGAGGAGAGCGGCAAGGTTGCTGGAGGAGATCCACGAACTGAAGGCACTCGCACCAGACAGTGTCACCAAGGCTGCCCTGCAGAGTGACATCAGCTTTGAGAAAGTCTGCCAGAATAAAGACTCCACCCTTTCAGAACGCGCCACAGCCCGCATTGCCACACACCCCGAGTTCAGCAAGAGAATCCAGAGCATCAAAAATGCCATAGAAGCCTTTAAAGCAGAGAGGACAAGTGCTGAGAGAGCTGAAAAGAAGAAAGAAAAAAAATCTAAAGACGTCGACCAACAAGAGAGAGAACCAAAACTAGATAGTGATGACGAAGAGGGCTCAGAGGATGACGATGATGTTGTCGAAGACGATGATGACGGCGATGATGATGGTTCCTCTCAAAAGGTCCAGAAAGCAGATGAAGAGAATGTACAGGAACCAATGAAGCAGAATAAGGATCCAGTCACAGCAAAAGAGGTTTGCTGGCTAATCTAGCTATTTCTCAAACCTACCTTGATTACTATGGTGGAAAATTGGTAATTTACTATTAGATGTGCTAAATTTACCCATCATGAATCATTCATACCTTTTGTACTCTTAACTAGGCATACGTATCAAAATCTTGAAGATTGCAATTTGATTGGCTTTGTGCATTTCTGTGCATACACATTTCTGGCTTTTTGGAGCAACATAATAAATGGATTCTTAAAAAAATATCCTCAGCATAACATCTTTTAAAAAGTATTAGAAAGTTTTGTTTGAATTAGTAAGTTATGCTGTGCTCGATTAAAACTCGGAAAAAACAAACAAAAAAAAAACCCAACCTCTCCGACTAGGAAAAACCAAAGAACTCAGAATTCCTTCTTGAAAAGTCTGAAAGGTCATGTCAAATCAACATGGCTGTTCACAGCATCAACAGTAAATGAGTTATGCTGTATACAGTCAGGTCCATAAGTATTTGGACAATGGCAACATTTTTGTAATTTTGCCTCTGTACACCACCACAATGGATTTGAAATGAACAATCACGGTATGATTGAAGTGTAGACTTTCAGCTTTAATTCAAGGGGTTTAACAAAAATATTGCATTAACTGTTTAGGAATTACAGCCATTTTTTTACAGAGTACCTCCATTTTCACAGGCTCAAAAGTAATTGGACAAACTAGCATAATCATAAATATTAGGACTATTTTTAATACTTGAATGCAAATCCTTTGCAGTCAATAACTGCCTGAGGTCTAAAAACCCATGGACCCATGGACCATCACCAAATGCTGAGTTTCCTCCCTTGAGATGGTTTTCCAGGCCTTTACTTGAGTTTTGTCTTCAGTAAGTGAGAAACACTGTCAATAGGGTTGAGATCATTAGACATTTAAGAACATTTAATTTATTTGCCTTATGGAGCTCTTGGGTTGCTTTCGTGGTATGTTTTGGGTCATTATCCATCTGTACTGTGAAGTGCCGTCCTGTCAGTTTTACAACATTTGACTGAATCTGAGCAGCAAGTAAACCTCTATACACTTCAGAATTCATCCTGCTACTTCTATTAGCAGTCACATCATCAATAAACACCAGCAACCCAGTTCCAGTGGCATACATGCCCATGCCATAACACTCCCTCCACCATGTTTGGCAGATGATGGTATCGTGGTTTGGGGGTATGCTTCGGATCATGAGCCCTTCCTTTCCTTCTTCATACTCTTCTCTTCCCATCATTCTGGTACAATTTAATCTTGCATCACAACTGATCAGGGTTTTTTTTTTTTTTTTTAAAAGCAAAGTCTAATCTGGGCTTTCTGTTCTTGAGTGTTCCCAGTAGTTTGCATCTTGTGGTAAACTGTTTGTATTTACATTCATGAAGACATCTCTTGATTATAGGCTTTGACAATGATACACCTACCTCCTCCAGAGTGTACTTGACTTGGCTAGATGGTGTGAAGGGGTTTTTCGTCAACAAGGAAGGAATTCTGCAGTCATCCACTTTCATGTCTGTTTTGTTTCTTCAACCTAATGATGGACTCCTTCACTTGCAGTAAAACATATCTGGACCGCATATTGAGAGTTCCCATGAACAGCTACCAAATGCAAATTCAATGCTTTAAATCAACTCCAGACATTTGATCATTTTAATTTGTCATGAAATACGAGCAAACAGGCCACACCTGGCCTTGAAACTACTTATCAGTGAATTGTCCATTTACTTTTGAGCCTGTGAAAATGGCGGGAATCTGTAAAAAAAAAAAAAAAAAAAATGGCTGTAATTCCTAAACAGTTAATGTAATATTTTTATTAAACCCCTTGAATTAAAGCTGAAAGTCTACACTTTAATCACATCTTGATTGCTGCATTTCAAATCTACAGTATTGTGGTGGTGTACAGAGGCAAAATTACGAAAATTGTATCAATTCTCTTATGGACGTGGCTGTATACCAGTATTTGCATCAGATCAAAGCAAATAGACATATTCAGTCATCACATCTATAACACGCTGACTGTGTTGAGAAGGAAAATACAGACATCACTCATCAAAGTTAGCTGGCTAGATTTCTGCTAACAAAAGACGAACGTAGAGTCGTCCATGTGTTTTTCCCCACTTTGTAGCTTGGAAGTGACGTAATTCCCACTTCGCGGTTAAGTCAAAAGCACCATAATGTTTCACAGTTTTAGTCAAACAGCTGTTTGCTGTGAATGTAGGCGAATCTTGGCTGTGTTTATTGATGAAAAGTATCAGACTCTTTAGCGAGTCTGATACTCTCTGGCTCGTATGACTACTCAAATGCAGGCCACAGTGTATCACAGGTTTCTAGAGTTGTGCATTAGAATACATGAACAAGAAATTCAAATATATCATATCAATTCTCTAATGATTATATTGAAGATGTGTTGTTATAGGAAAATGATCAACGACAGGGTGTGATGGTGTGTGTGATGCCATTACCACCCTAAAGTAGATTATTTTCCAATAAAAGCAATTCCTGAAGTGTTTTATTCCCCTTATACCTCAGCAGTCATTATATTTGTTAATAATAGAATAATACAATGTCATTGTTTTTATCCGTTTATAGTTGCATTTAATGTTGCAGGAGGTTTCTCATGTCAGAAAACTTAAAGGAAGAGCTATACTTCTGACTGTTAAAAACCCCTCACTGGAGACTCCTTCCACATATAAAAACATTCATTTATTCCTATTTTACGATTAATCTTTCGGTTAATTAACACCATCTGACCAATCAGATTACAGAATTCAGCAGCGCTGTGGTGTAACACATCCACACTTACTAGATTGTTTCATGTTAGTGGATTATATCCTGTCTGTCATAACTAGGAATTTATGTTGTTGTTGTTTTTTTTCCTTCTTCCCAGAGTTCCTCAGGAACAGTTAGCACTCCAGTTGAGGTGGTGAGGATGAGGAAGGAGGTGAAGAAACTCCGGGTGCTGATTATCCGGAACCTCACCCAGCAGCTCACCGGTCTCAAGAAGGCAAAGCCTGAAGAGACCGAGCTAAAAGGGAACGTGGAATGTGTGGCACGGCTGCAAGAAGAAGTACAGGTCTTGAGGACGCTTCTACCTGACCACGTTACCTCCAGAGCCCTCGAGGGGAGCATTGATATGGAGAAAGTGTTCCAGGATCCAGAGTCTAGTGCGACAGAGAGAGCGACAGCACGGATCGCAACACACCCATGCTTCGTGAAGAAGCTTCAAGATGTAAGAAAAGCCATTGAAGAAGAGAAGACGAAGGCTGCAAAGGCTGGAGAGGAGAACAAGGCTGGAGAGGAGAACAAGGCTGGAGAGGAGAATAAGGCTGGAGAGGAGAATAAGGCTGGAGAGGAGAACAAGGCTGGAGAGGAGAATAAGGTTGGAGAGGAGAACAAGGCTGGAGAGGAGAATAAGGTTGGAGGGGAGAATAAGGGTGTTAGTGAAATGATGAATGCTGAAGATAGTGATGGTGAAGTTGAAGAAGAAGAAGAGGAGGAGGAGGAGGAGGTGGCTAGTGATGAAGATGATGATGATGATGATGATGATAAGGAGGAGGAGGAGGAGGAGGAGGAGAAGGAGAAAGTAAAGGAGATGCATCCGACCTTGACAGTAATTCCAAAGTCTAACGTTGAAAAGCCACCAGAGGACACCAAGTTGGCTTCTGCAAAAGAGAAATCAAAAGGAGCAGAGCTGAAAAAAGCTGTGAGAAGCCCTGCAAATCCAAAATCTAGTTCCAAACCACCAGTCAAAGCAGTCCAGAGTCTGCCATCCAAGACCAAAGAAGCAGCACCACCACTGGGACAAGTCTCCAAACCTGACACCAAGAAACCAGAAAACAGAAAGGACAAAGAAGAGTCGGACATGTCTGAGTCTGATGAAGAGAAAGAGTATTTTGACGACAGCACTGAAGAACGTTTCCACAAGCAGTCTTCCTATTCAGAGCAGAGCGATGACGATGACTTCTTCCTCGGCAAAGTGAGCAAGCTGAAGAAGAAGAAAAGCGACACTGCGCCCAGAAAAGAAAAAACAAACGACCCTAACAAAGCTAGCCAGACACCTCAGTTCCAAATGCAGTCAGTCTTCTGCTCCACCCTGTCCAAATCCAGCAGTTCCTCTCAGAAGGGTGGTCCAAAGCCACCGCGTTTCCAGAACCAGAAACGTTCACAAGGTGACAAAAAACCATCGTGGGTTAAAAGCCAAGGTTCTGGAAGGGAAAAAAGGCCTCCGGGATTTAAAAATCAGATGCCTGGATCCAGAGAGAGTTCAAAGCAGAAAGGTCCAGGAGGAGATCAAACTGGTAAACCTGCATTCGAGCGGAAAAACACTCCGTTTAATAAAGCAGGGACGCATTCCCAGCAGGCCCTGCATCCGTCATGGGAAGCCAGCAAGAAGAGGAAGGAGCAGCAGGCTCAGATCACAGCCTTCCAGGGGAAAAAGATCAGATTTGATGATGATGATGATTAACATATTTCAGGATCATTCTTTATGCGTTAAGACATTTACACTGACATTTACATTCAGTGTCATAAGATATGTCATATTTGTTTTAAATCAAAGTTCATTCATTCATGTTGACATGTTGGCATGGTTTAAGAACTTTTTATAGCAGTATGTGTAAATCCTGAATAAAATGTAAATATGTGTTTTCATCCTAGAACTTTTCTTGATGAAGGTAATTGAAAATTAGTATGACTTTAACATTTCTCTCTCATGATCATTTTATTACTGGAACCTATTAAGGAATAAAACACTTCAGGGCATGTCATTATAGGAAAATAATCAATGATGAGATTGTTATTGGAGTTCTTTTTCTTACACTGAACAGTATGGCCTGAAGTGTTTTATTCCTTTTATACTACAGCAATTTGCCCATGATTTCAATTTTTGTTTTTTTAATGAACAACACCTCATGCTTTATAGCCATTTATAATGTCCATGAGACGAGTTAGTTCCTGTTATCAGACAGTCATTCCCTTATAAGCCTCTCTCTTGAATTTTATGCCTTGGAATAACGATTTTAAATGTCCTTTGTCCTGATAATGGTGGAAAACTGTTAGAAAATGCTGACATTGGAAACTCCTTCCACAAATGTTAAATAAATATGTCCTTGCAGAAAACTTCACCATATCAACTATTAGACATTGTTGTTTATTTTAATTTTTTTTTTTATATAACGACACATTTTAATCCAGTTATAACTAACCTTAGATTATGTTGAGCTTATGCCAAATTAAGAGCTGTTACTACAGAAACATATAAACGTGTTATTTCAATTACAACCAGAACAACTGTCAAAGCTGCTCTTATAGGAAATTAGTCAACACTTGATCCATCAGATTTGAGATTTTAACAGAGCTGAATTGTGCAGTTTGGAAAGGAATTCAACATTAAAAAGGATTATTTTCTGCAAATTTGCAGTCTAAAGGTGCCCTATGGTGGATTATTCTCCACACAGCAGTCACACTGACATGGTAGTGTGCGTGTGTGTGACATGGTAGCCACACTACCTCTTCTGTGTCATACACTCGGACCATCACAATACACACTAGACTGTCCATTGTCGGGCCACCATCCAAATAATATTTGCTCAGTGCTGGATGGGGTAATTCTATACCTAATGTACTTTATATAACAGCTGATGAGGGTTGACACAAGGTATGTGTACCTAATACACTGGCATATGAGTTTATTTGCAAATGTGCCGACCACAAACACAGTGTATATGGATGTCCATATCAGGTGAGCAACAGAGCTGGAAAAGATGCTGTTCAGCTGTTCCATAAGACACTGGCTCATGCACATGAGCTTGAACTAAAGGTCTAGAGCTGATTGTAGATGTGGTATTTTTGCTTGATCAGTTTTTTTTTGTTTTTTTTGTGATTGTTGTGACTGAAAACGCTTGATTTTGCTGCTGTTTTTTGGTGCATTTTGCAGAAACCCACTTGAATTGGCTAAATTGCAATTGCACGGTCTTTCACAGCGATGTGTGCTGGTAAATGAGACCTTTTAGCTGTACTGTGGTAATTTTTAATATTTTAAATATTATTAATTTTGAGTTAACTTAATTTCTGTCATCGAAGAAAATGGGAGAATCCTGGAGGGACTGCTTGATGCTGTCGTCTCGCAACACGAAGATGAGAAAATGAGAGTTAAGCAGGATATCATGATGCTAAAACAGTCAAAACATCAGAACAAAATGAACTACTCAGTTAGGACGATGTTAGAGTATACCTGGTGAGTTTTGCAATACATCCGGGTGGCGTATAAGAAAGAGACAGTAATGGCTGGATGAAGAACCCTTTCAGAAATAAATCAGAAAGAAAGTGTAATATGTGGATTATGAGTCCTCTTTATGACCATAAGGAGAACATACATGATCAAGCCACACTTTCTAGCACAAACTGCTAACCATTAGAAAGAATAAATAACAAGAATTAGTTACAGCTTGGTAAAATGATCTATTTTAAATGATTTATAATTTTTACTTTAGTGACTTTAATAGAAAAAAAGAGCCAAGTGACAAATGGAGCCTTTTGAGCAAACATTAGTGACAGTCCTGCAATTTATACAGTCACTAATGTTTGCTCAAAAGTGGCACCAACAACCACATTATTCCCAATAACCAATAACTGAACAGCATTATTACCCACAACCAATCCCTGAACAGCATTATTCCCGACCACCATTCATTGAACAGCATTTTTCCAGACAACCAATCCCTGAACAGCATTTTTCCCAGCAACCAATCCATGAACAGCATTATTCCCAACAACCAATCACTGAACAGCATTTTCCCCAACAACCAATCACTGATCACAGTTGTTTCTTGTCTGCAGTTTTTTGTTCTTTATTTTAAACTCTCTGTGGAAATGTATACGTATAAAAAGTGAGTTATTCCATCTATTTACTTTATGTCTATTTCCTGACTACTCACTACCACTGCTCCATTTTTTCTGTGATCTTGATAGAAATTATAGTATTTTGTAAAATAAATAAATAAATAAATAAATAAATTCTTAAATAGTTTGATATAATAAATAGAAAGACTTTCTATATGAAAGAAACTATATGTTACTTTCTATTCTGATAAAACTGTGTGTGTCTTCAGAAAATCTCCTTTCTTCATGCAAAAAATCAACACGAGACTTTGAATATGCAAATTAGTCTATGACGTTATCCGGCGGCTTGCGTTGACGAATTTCCCCTGAAAACACTTGTCAAAGCTGTTTATAATTTAAATTTGAGTCGATCGTCCTCATGTTTAATTTAAAGGATATTCACGGTTTAAGCTTTTTTCCCCCTGAATAGTTTGCATCATAGTATTTCATATCGTCCTGCGCGCCATCGCCGTGGAAACCCTTTACCGAAGTCGCCACCTTCTTCGTTTCCATTGGCTCAGCCGGAGCAAAGACTCGGCCAATCACGACGGACACCGTCGCAAACTTGACCAATGGGGCTCGACATGCAAATTCATTTCAAATTTTTCCCGGGAAATCCGAGTTTCGCGCGAGCCGCCTTTTCGCGCGTAAACCTCATCCCCCTTCATTCATTGTCCGCTTCCTGGAGCCATTTTTTCCGAAGCGGCTCCGAGGGAAGTTCGCTCGCTCGCTCGCTTTTCTCGCGTCCATCTGCTGCTTTTTCGCCACCGATCTTTGCACATACCGATCGAAGTGAACACATAAGGCTCTCCTTTCTCGATATCTATGATTATTTTGTGCGTGTGTTGGTGCGATTTTCAGAAAAAAGCTCGTGGAAGTAGAGGAGGTACAAAGAGAGATCTCTGAAGATGAGAAAGGGGGTCTCCTCGGTCTCAGACAGAGCGATCATATCAGCCTCTCTCATTGAGCCGAATATGGGCTTGATTTCGGGCTCGGATCGCCGCTCTGCAGTTTATCCCACACACATCCAAATGATCACACCGCCTTCACAACCCAATCATGTCCGGGTGTCTTCTTCATCTGGCAGCTTGTATACAACTCCTCTCCAAGGATCTGCAAACGGCACCGGCTTACGACCTGCTTTAGGACGACCTCCGGTAACTCATCTCTTTCATTTTAGGGCGTTTTGTTTTTTGTTTTGTTTTGAAAACACTTACTGGACGCTTTTAAGATACTAACAACTCTGATGTTGGGGTTCCATAGCTAAATGCATTAGCAGCCTGTATGGGTACTTCCTAAATATTCACGTAGGACGTTGATGAGTAAGAGATGTGGTGGTGAGCTGCGATCCAGATCTGGTTCTGATGATAACGTCTTGGGTTATAAAAGTGCACAATGTTTTTAAACTGAATCGTAAACCAGTTTTTATTTTGGCGGTGGCCTTAAAATGGTGTCCTAACTACACTACCATGGGCCTGTCTCTGTCTCCTTAACCATGATCCCATCACACAGCTCTGGAGCTTGTTTTTACTTTAATGATATGACCGTTTACACAGAAATAAATGATGTGTAAAAAAACAAACAAACAAACACAAAAAAGCCACTACTCTGCTTTAGTTATTGACCCATGTGAACTTATTAGTATTATTACTATTGTTATTAAACACGAAGTTACTCGATGCTGCCAATTTCACGACCTAAAACTTTTCTTCTTTTTTTTTTTTTAACTTTACTCAAATTCCAAAGTGTCATGCTACTTAACCCTCTAAAGGTGTAAAATAATAATAAATAAATAAATAAATCTTGTCATACAGCAAGATATCGTTGTCCTGGAAACCACTTTTAGCCTCAAAAGCGCGAGGCTGAATGTTGTTTAGCTTCAAACCGAAAGAAAAGTTAGCAAACTATGGCTAGCTTCATCGCTAATGGTGTGTAAACACTCAGCCCGTGCAGCACTATAAATAAAACACCAGAATGACATTTTATCCACATCTTTTTTTTTTTCTTTTTAATGGCGTAAAGGTGCAACTTTTGTGCAAGATAGTTTATAGCTTGATAGCTAGCTAGGTGTTTTCAGAGTCTCTTTAAAGCTAAGTTATGGTGCTACTTCATGTAGCTACAAGACACTCTCTCCATGTCTCTCTTCCTCTCTCTCTCTCTCTCTCTCTCACACACACACAAACACACACATACACAAGGCCCAAGCTTCATCTTTAGAGACTTGGTCTTAATAACAAATTCATCTCTACTACATATAAGTGCACTCTATAGACTAGGGAGAGCTTTATTTCATGGCTTATATAGAGCATGTGTGTGTGTGTGTGTGTGAGGAGAAATGTGAAAGCCCTGAGCTTTGCATCTGTGTCCAGACAAGAAGAAGCAAATACACACAATAACTGTTAATACTAAACTTATGTTCATGTTAAGGACTGATAAAGACTCGAGATTATTCCCTGTCAGATCTTTATATATATATTATGGCTTCTGTCTCTGTAGTGTCTCAAAAGGGAAGCCATTTGGGGATTCAGTCTAGGCCTTGGTTTGTGTAGATGGGGGATGGGGCTTGTTGCCTTCCAGTTTGAAGAAAGTCTTGAGATGTTTTAGTATTATTGTTTTGCTGTACACTTTTACCGTTTTTACATTCGTAATTCTGACTGTCATAAGTATCACAGTGTTTTAGGGCCACTGTGTAAATGAAATAAAAATGCAAGAGTCCGAGAATAAAGTCGTAGTATTTCGATAATATTGTCGTATTTATTTTGTTTGGTTTTTTTAGATACGAAGTAATGCGTGATAATACGTGGAAAAAGTCGCAATATTACGAGACAAGTCGCAATATTTCAGGAATAAAGTCATACACTGTGCCTGGCGAGAGTAAAGAAATGCGTCGCTTTACGAATATAGACGTGCTTAATCTTCTGACACAGCAGCACCTTATTATTATTATTATTATTATTATTATTATTATTATTAATAATAATAGTAGTAGTAGAATGTTGAAAAGACTGTGCAAGAAATTGGGTTTATTTAAAAGGAAGATCCACATGGAGGTCGCTATCGATGGTCACATCTGCAATGTAACATCTCTAACTGCGTTGCTCTCGGTACACCAGTCGAGTCCTCAGTGTGTTATGGCGCATGGTGTCGCCGTTAAGCTTGAGTGTATCGTACAAGTCCGTATGACATGACGCATTGGGGACTCGGAGCACACTGGACATCCCCTCCATCGGACTGTTCGTTTTGATTGTCGTTCATCTACGCACCATCTACGAACAGCACGCCGATGTAACCATCGATAGCCGTCAAGGTAAAGACTGCCTGAGATTTCTTCTTCGACAAAAAAGAGAGAGAGAGTAAGTTGTGGGGCGGCTGTGGCTCATTTGGTAGAGCGGGTTGTCCACTAATCGTAGGGTTGGCGGTTCGATACCCAGCCCGCGTGACTCCACATACCGAAGTGTCCTTGGGCGAGACACTGAACCCCAAGTTGCTCCCGATGGCAAGTTAGCGCCTTGCATGGCAGCTTTGCTACCATTGGTGTGTGAATGGGTGAATGAGACACAGCGTAAAGCGCTACATAATTGTGCCATTTTAAACTTCACCGGATGTTTGTTTATTTCTGCCCGAGCCAGAATCTCATTGATTGACGTAAAGATAGAATCGCAGGTTTAGGCCTGGGGAGATCATCGTCATTATAATCTGACCTGGAGAACACGTTATCGGATAGTTTGTCATAGAATTCGTCCATTGGTATTGTCTCATACCATATGAAACGTCTTGACTAATGAAGGTGCGAGGGGTCTTATCAGCGTGGTCCTCCTCATGTGTCGCATTGTATTCCACTTTAAATCAACTCGGTGTATTCTAAGCTTTGTTTTGTTTAGCGGTCTATTGATTTTTCACGCCTAACTTCATCACTGAAGTGTTGACCGTGCTAAATGAGTCATAAACCAGTTTTAGTACGAGTGCCAGGACGAATATAACATGCTTCAGCTAGCTGCTTTGCTGCGTTTTTTTCATTTGTTTTAATTAACCATCAACTTTTTTGACTGTTCAGGCCAAAAGGCGTTTGGAGTTGGACATCGCAGACCACCAGTACAGTGAACCGGCCCGAATGCCAAGGGGTCGCAGAGCAGCTCTCCGGATGAAGAGCCCTAAAGGTATGTCATTCTAGTGTGCTTAATGTACAAAAGGTCCACTCTGGTTGTACAGTCATACAGCGTTTAAAGTAAGGGGAGAACAAATCCTAAATTCAGGCAGTCCTATTTTAGCCTTATTAACTAGGCTAAATACTGGTAGCTAACTTAATATAACAACAATCTAGATAGCTAATCAAGTGGATTAATTCCGACTAAGAAAAACAGTTTCATATATTATCATTATCCTTTTCTAACGAAGGTTCTAATGTAGTACCACATGTTTTTGCCCTCGACGTTATAAAGCAGTGAATCGCGCAAGCAGAGCAGCTTCCATGTGCGAGCACTGAGTACTCAGGCATGTGAGCTTTACTCTCCCTCTTTGGGAATATTACCCTTGAAAAAGGTCTGTTGCTAGAAGAAAGAGGATTGGTTGAGAGTGACCAGTCAGTCTCTCTTATTTCTGGCCCCTAAGTCTCAAAATTCAACTCGAGTCATGAGTCGAGTGTAGACCCAGTGAGAGAGGGGAGAGCGCTAATTAATTCGCTTCTACTTTCAGACACATCACACCTCGTATGATGTGTGTAGTTTAGTACTGTATTTTGAATGAGTGTCGTATTCTATAGTTATATCATCACGCATTGCTCTGGTACGTTACATTTAAACATGTATACCACGTGAAAACGTTTGTCCGTAAAGATTAGCGAGCCTGTTCCAGAAGCAACCATGCAAGCCCAAGCCATGACGCTACCTCCACCATGTTTCACAGAGGATCTTGTATGATTTTGGATCATGAGCAGATCCTTTCTTTCTCCACACTTTGGCCTTTACATCACTTGGGTAGAGGTTCATCTTGGATATGCAACCCAATATTAAGTGATATTTACTTTCATTTACTCCAAGGCTTTTCCTTTCCTATACGTTTGCTCGCCTAAAAATTGAGTGGGCTGATACAAAAAGTTCTTCGTTTTATCTTGTTTAACACACAGGAAATAAAAGCTGGAATCCTGAACTCTCGTCTCACGCCCATCTTTTGATCTCAAACTCAAATGTCTTTGGTGTACAGCACAAACAAATGAATTGGCCTTGCTGTTCTAATAGTTTCGGAGGTGATTGTAATTGCCCGAGACTTGCATTATATTAAGGACCACCACTATTTCTTCCTAGGTTTGGATGTGGCAATAATCCGTGAGCGTGATGGATTTACAGACATTTAATTATCGTTTGACTGTTTAAAGGTTAATTCCCATTTTGTTTCTATCTATGCGTCAGCTCCTAAAACCCCACCCGAGAAGTCACGTTATGACACGTCCCTCGGGCTTCTGACCAAGAAGTTCTGCCAGCTTCTGGCCCAGTCTTCAGATGGCGTGTTGGATCTGAACCAGGCCGCCGACGCGCTCAACGTCCAGAAGAGACGCCTGTATGACATCACCAACGTGCTGGAGGGCGTGCGGCTCATCAAGAAGAAATCGAAGAACAACATTCAGTGGCTGTAAGTGTGTGTATGTGTGTGTGTGTGGAGAATTTAGTCATCCATGTCACTGGAAATGTTTAGTAGTAGGGTATAATGATGTAAAAGAACATGGATGATATTTACAGCTTATGTTTGCTGTGTGCTCCAGGGGCTCGACTCTACCCTCAGAATCAGGGCCTCTGTGTCCACTTGGCCCTCTGCAGACTCTGAGCAGAGAGATGCTGGCCCTGCGAGACGAGGAGAGACGACTGGACGAGCTCATTCAGGCCTGCACTAACAACGTGCAGCAGATGACTGAGGAGATGCACAACCAGAAATATCCTTTACTGCTTCTAACGCAGCACTGTCTCATTCATGTTTACAACTGTACAGGAATAAAATACAACTGGGTTGTCGTGCCGTTATTGGAAAATAATCACTGACCGTGTTCACCATATCAGCACTTGCACACAATGATCAGTCTTGGGCCAGAGCAGAGACTTCTGAAAAGATGATAAGGGTCACTGGGGCTTGTTTTCGATGAATTTACTGATCATAAAATTAAAATTTTGTCCGTCTAACTTTAAACCCAGCAGAATCCATCTGCATATTTTCCTTATCTACTCCCACATATGCCTACGTCACGTACCAGGACATCCGGAGAATCAAAAGCCTGCAGGATCAAACTGTAATTGCCGTTAAAGCACCATCAGAAACTAAACTGGAGGTTCCTGACCCAAAGGAGGTAAAAAAATTTTTTTTAAAAACCCTCTGCACACCTACTACTGTAGTACTGTATACACAGAGTGCGTATGTATACACAATTATGTTTGTCTTGTGTAGAGTTTACAGGTGCATCTGAGTAGCTCTAAAGGCCCCATCGATGTGTTCCTGTGCACGGACACCAGCGAGTCCAGCAGTCCCCTTCGGAACGGTGTGGACGTGAATGGAAATGACACTGCCTTCCTCCGAATGTCCAGAGGTGAGCCACATCTGGTCAAATGCTGCTAAACACAGTCGGGTCCATAAGTATTTGGACAGTGACACAATTTTCGTGCTTTTGCCTCTGGATTGGATTGGATTTGAAATGAAGCACTTTCAGCTTTTAACGCAAGGGGTTTTACATAAATATTGCATTAACCGTTTAGGAACTACAGCCATTTTTTTTTTTTGCAGAGTCCCTCCATTTTCACAGATTGAAAAGTAATCAGACAGTTGACTGATGAGCAGTTTCATGCCCAGGTGTGGCCTGTTTACTCGTAATTTCATGTAACATTAAGGAGATAAATGGCTTAGAGTTGATTTCAGGCATTGAATTTGGGAATGGGAATTCTCAATATGCGGTCCAAACGTGTCGATGCAAGTGAAGTGAAGGAGGCCATTATTAGGCTGAAGAAAAAAAAAACCCAAAACAGACCTATCAGAGAGATGGTAGAAACTTTAGGAGTTGCCACATCAACAAGGAACATGAAGGAATGCCTTGGCGAGCTCAACAACACCAAAACGCCTGGAAGACAACTAAAGTGTGGACGAATGCAGAATTCTTTCCTTGTTGAAGGAAAAACCCCCTTCACAACATCTAGCCAAGTCAAGACTACTGTGGAGGAGGTAGGCGTATCATTGAATGTAAATGCAGACGGTTTACCACAAGATGCGAACCACTGGGAACACTCAAGTACAGAATCACATCTGGTTTGCTTCATTTCAAATCTCAAAAGAAGCAAAATGACCAAAATTGTCACTGTCCGAATGCGTATAAACCTGACTACGTGTATCAGAAGAATTGCCTATGTGGTTTTTTGTTTGTTTGTTTGTTTGTTTGTTCCGCGGAACACAGAAGTTCAGCGCCCGGACAGTCTGTGGCATGATTTTCCCCTGGCGCTGTAGCACGCAGCGCACTCTGAAGCTCGAAACGCAAGCACGCTTCCGGGTTTCAGTGACACTGCGTTTGTTTGCTTTTGACATGTGCGTTTGTTATGATTTCTGTCCTGTCTCCGCCCCTGTATTGGCATTGGTTGTTCAGTCATGTCATCATTAGTATCAGCTGTTTTGTGTTCACCCTTGATTGTTTGTTATTTAAACCCCTCGTGTGTCTATATGCGGTGCGAAGTATTGCGTGAGTGTTAGCACCGTCCCAAGCCTTCGTTCCTCGTTTACGTGCCACAGTTTTGATCCTATTCACGTCCTCGTTATTTGATTCTCGACTTAGTCTCGTTTATGCCCGTGTGCCGATGCCTGTTTTTGACCACACCCGTGTTTCACGTTCTACCTCTCTTCAGTAAAGCTCTTATCTGCACTTGCATCCGTCTCAGTCTTCATTACGTGACACACGTAACAGAGACACACGGTCGATGCATCTGGAGTCTGCATCGATAATCATTTAATCATCGCATCACAACCCTCTCAATCGTAATCGATCAAATCGAATCGTGAGGTTGTAAAAGATGTAGATTTTGTACATACTTTAGTCTATTCAGAGGTGTATATTCTTTAAAAAAAATTAACCTTGAACCTTCTCTTTTGCAGAAGACACCAAAGACACAGAAATGGCCGAATCTCACCAGTCAAACAGCAGCGTGACGCAGACGGGCACGGCACCCTTGTCTCCATTCAGCTCAACTCTGTCCTCCATCCTGGGGCCGTTTGTGACGCTCACGCCTACACTGCTGGGAGACGAATACCCCCTGGGCATGGACGAGGAGCAGGGCATCAGCGACCTGTTTGACTCCTGCGACCTGGACATGCTGCCTCTGGACGAGCTGCTCATGGTGTGAGCCTGCAGGTGAACACCAGATGGTTTACATGTCTCTCTTTTTTTTCTTTCTTTTTTTTTTAAATGGGGGGTAATGGACTTGCGTGATGAGATGCGCTGGTCGAGTCTGGATCAGTTGGACTTTTGGATCGACCATCGCGATTGGTAGTTTTGATACCTTTTTGTTTTTGATTTTGCTTTTCATTCTGTAAACCCAGTGGGAATGTTTGTCTTTTTAAACCCAGTGGGAAGGTTTGTCTTTTTAAACCCAGAGGGAATGTTTGCATTGCGTAGTGGATGTTGAAAGCTTCTTGGATTCGATGTCTGCAGTTGAGCCACAAAAGCTAAAACCTGGTAACCAGGTAGTTTTATTTCGCGTCGCAGACTCGGTTTGCTTCGGCAGATTTGTCTGGCGCTTACAGACAAAACGGATTCCGCATAACTATACTAGATCAAAACTGCACAGCGAAGAACTTCTTTTATCTCAGATCTTGATTTCTTCAGAGGTAAAATGTTACACACATATAACCACAGTTTCTCCTTATCCTGAAAACAAAGCTTGGAAGAAAGTAGCCGCGATCATTGTTGTCTTTGGTGAGTGTACGTAGCTAATACTAAACTAGCGCACATATACATCGATCAGCCGTAACATTAAAACCACCTGCCTAATATTGTGTAGCTCTGAACAGCTGACTGATTGAGGCATGGACTACACAAAACCTCTGAAGGTGTGCAGTGGAATCTGGCACCAAGACATTAGCAGCAGATCCTTTAAATCCTGTACTGTAAGTTGCGATGTTGGGCCTCCATAGATGGGAATTTTTTGTCCAGCACATCCCACAAATGCTTGATCAGATTGAGATCTGGGGAATTTGGAGGCCGAGTCAACACCTTGAACCTTGTCATGTTTCTCAAACCATTCCTGAACAATTTTTGCAGTGTAGCAGGGCGCATTATCCTGCTGAAAGACCCCACTGCCATTAGGGAATACCGTTGCCATGAAGGCGTGTACTTGGTCTGCAATAAATTATTTAGTCAGGTAGTACGTGTCAAAGTAACATCCTCATAAGTGCTAGGGCCCAAGGTTTCCCAGCAGAACATTGCCCAGAGCATCACACTGCCTCCACCAGCTTATCGTCTTCTCATAGTGCGTCCTGGTGCCATGTCTTCTCCAGGTAAGCCATGCACACGGCCATCCACACTATGTAAAAGAAAACGTGATTCATCAGACCAGGCCACCTTCTTCCATCGCTCCATAGTCCAATTCTGATGCTCAATGCCCATTGTAGGTGCTTTCAGCGGTGGACAGGGTTCAGCATGGGCACTTTGACCGGTCTGTGACTCCGCAGCCCCAACTGCAGCAAGCGGTGTATTCCGACACCTTTTTATCATAGCCAGCATTAACTTTTACAGCAATTCGTGCTTAAAGTAGCTCTTCTGTGGGATCGGACCAGACGGGCTAGCCTTCACTCCCTAAATGTATAAATGTGTCTTGTCCGCCCATCACCCTTCCTAGGACCCCGATTGTCAGGTACTAACCACTGCATACTGGGAACACCACACAAGACCTACTGTTTGCGTTTACAGGTCTAGCCATCACAATATGGCCCTTGTCAGAGTCGCTCAGATCCTTACTTGCTGCCTAATATATCCCACCCCTTGACAGGTGCCATAATGAAATAATCAATGTTATTCCCTTCACCTGTCTGTGGTTTTAATGTTCTGGCTGATCGGTGTAAATCAACCACTTTGCATACTGAGTAGTGCATTATTTTGGGCTAAATACTAGCTATATATAGCTACTCTCGTTTCTC